>NW_008795629.1:755358-777418 GCF_000699145.1 Aptenodytes forsteri
CCAGCCGATACAAGCAATTGCCTCTCCTATTCTCAGAATGTTTTATGTTCACGTCACGAGCAATGCTGCAAAGCCTTGATAGGTATATTCATTATTTATGGTCTGCCATAATTATATTGGGTACTTACAGCCTAGCCTGCAGGAGGCAGTGTCATGCGTGGAAAGCAGAACTTATCAATGCTAATGAACTTTTGCAGGGCATTTTGAAAAACTATGATTTCTCTTAAAAACAAGAAATGCAAAATGGTAAGAAGTGTAGTAAGAACATCTGGTCTAGGGTAAAACTGGGGAAGGGTGCCATTGGTTTTGAAACGTGAGTTTTTACCCTCAAAATTTTTCCCTCCAAATAAGAACTGCAGCCCTTCTTTTAGCTGCCGCTTACATGGTGTCCATGCTCTCAGTTCTTTGCACAAACTTGCACAGACTGCACTGGCATTTCTTAATAGCAAGATATTTAAGTAGAAGCAAGTGCCTGAAGGTGCTTCAGGCTGGAGGTGGTAGCATATAAACAGCCTGCTTTTTAATGTTAAAGGAAAAAAAAAAAAGGTGATAAATCTGGATAGAGATATCTCTTCGCATTTTTACTAATGCAATTTCAGTGAGTAAAAATCAGGAAAGTGGCTGGTATTCATACAAACAGCACCATTCCTATGGGTGTATACAGGCCCAGTGACATCTCTAGGATTACACAAAGTAACAAATGTCAAGGTCCAGCAGTGTAAAGAAGGCAGAGGGCTTCAGATGATGTGGTACCCTATGGCTGTGGTAGAAATGGTGCACGTCAAGAAACTGGCAATACCGGTAAGGTTTCAAATATAAACACTCAGCTTTGAGCTGAGTTAGTGAAGAGAGAGATGATAAAACAGACACTCAGCAAAGGCTCTTCACAGAATGCCAGACAAAGTTTCAGCTTTTTTTTTTTTTTTTTTAAAGTCTGCTAATTTGCGTTTATCAGCACAATGAAAGGTTGGGCATGGAAAGATACTCAGAACTTAAAAGCTAAAACTGGACTGTCTACATTTCATTCTCTTTTTATTAACCATCAGCGAGTATTCTGCACAGACACAGCCCATGAAAGTAATAATAGAGAGAAATTAATTAGATGACTGTATTTCAATCATGGGTTTTTCTTGACATTTTATACCAAAGGAATGCAGCTCAAGCAGTTTGTAACTGACAGCAATGCCATGAAATTGCACTACAGCCTTGATAATTATCTTCTTCATTATTTTTATAATATAAAAAGAGATAAAGTACAACATTCCCCTTTCATTTTATAACAGTATGCAGTATAATGGAAGCAGCTGAAGGAGGATGTTTGTCTTACAATGCTACTGTTTAAATCTAGTGACAAGGAAAGAAGTATCACATTAATGATGCACAGAGAAGAGCACTACAAGCAGCCATCCTTTATATAATTATTCCATGCAAACTGTAAACATATGGGATAAATAATGTACCCCAAACTTTTTTCACTTCCTTTCTTTCCTTAGCATTCAAGAAATGTCAATGACAACTCACTAGAAGGAAAAATATATTAATCTCATTTACATAAATTTCCTTCTTTGTTAAAAGCTAGTGTCATCAAAGCTTATAAAAAGATTGATAACACAGAAAGGGTTGGTCATTTCTTTTATACGGCAGTACCAAGCACTTCTGTATTACACAAGCCCAGAAAACTAACAGGAGTGGGAAGAGTCCTTTTGGTTCCAGATGGAGACACTAAAGGAGTAAAGGTCTTATCAAGTATCATGGATAATTTTAACTAGGGAGAGTAGCAGTAAAGCAGTCACAATTCCATAATTTGGCAAACTATTTTAGACAATATTCAGAAAAAGTCTCAGCTGGAACATGACAAACACGTACGAGGAGATGAGAAGTTACCATTTCCCTGTCTACCACAGTTTCAGCTCAACTTGGTATATGAACAACAGAAGTCAGCTCCAGATGGCTACAAAAGAAGTCAGTCTGTTACCTTAGTAAAGCAGAGTTTGAAATCAGGATAACTTCAGGAACAGCAGCTTTGCAGGTAGTTTCAGCAGAAGCTGCCAAATTAAGCCTGTAGAGATATGAAGCACTTAAAGCAGCTCTGGAGAACAGTAACCCCCTGTCTCTGAGCATGAAGTCAGGATTTTCTCTTGGTGTGACCCCTACAAAAAGTAAAATTTATTTCATCTAGGCAACATCAGCTTCTTAGTCTGAATTAACTTATCCTAATAACATGATGATACATGCTTCCTTCTGTAGATCGCCCGGCTCCAGCAGAGGAGCTGGATTTTTAATTTACCAACATACCTTTAGAATTTCTCTCTTCAGTCATTGTAAGTAACACCCAAAAAGGAAGATGGCTTGTGCATAAACTAAAAATCCATTAGTAACTTTATCATTTTTTTGTATCACAAGAGGAATGTGAGACCGTGATATCATGAATCTAAATAGGAGAGTTGCAGCCACGGCATGCAGACTTGGATCATATTTGTCGCAGTATAAGGACATTAACTTCAGGGTGTCTGACTGAGACTCATTTTTTATTGTCCTCATGACGTGCATGTATGTGGGTGCTCCGTGCCACTTATATCAGTCAGTTTCCCAGAGGTTTTGCCATACTCGAGCTTTAAACGGATCTGTTAAAACTTTGTGGAAAAAAAAAAAGCCAAAAATGTTTGGCTGTTTGCCCAGGTATTGTACGAATGATAAATATATCTTTCTGCATTTTCAAAGCCATGTATTCCTTTAAATATACCCGACAGCTCTAAGCGTTTTAGCAACACGCACACTTTTGCAATGAGTTTTGGGTAAATCTACAACTTCAGCCATTCACCTACCAGTTCCTGTGTCACGCAGCCCAGCTGACCCCGCAGTTTCCTGGAAACACGGACTTTTTGGACAATGCCCGCTCTGCCTTCCTTGCCTCTACAGCACAGGAATACAGAAAATGGGGTAGGCAGGATGGCCCTGCAAAACATATACCATACATCTCATCAGTGCATCCACAGCACTGCCAGCGCATTCTCTGCGTACACCCCCCGCGCACGACAGATCTGATGCTTCCTCATTACAAAAGATTCACTGTGTACGTGATGTAGGGCCAGTCCACGTGTGTGCTGTGAGCACGGAATTGTCAGATCTCTTGTGCACACAGAGATCAGCTCCATGTTGGTAGCACATCTCTCAGACACAACGAACCATTGCAATCTTTCCCAGTGGAAGATAACCTTTAAACGTATCTAAAGTCAACCTTATCACTAGGGGAAAACATTTTTCTGTTCTAAATCACACTATGGTTATTCAAGAATATTCTATTCAGTCACGTACATACCCCAGGCAGTTATTTTAATTGTTTTTTCAATGGATCAGAGCAGACTATGATATTTTAGGGCATGCAAAGAATAAGGCAATGCTAGCTTTTGATCCTGAAGAACAAAAGGCCTGCGTTAACCTATGTGCAAAGACAGGAGAGCTGACAAAATGGGGGGGGGGGGGGGGGGGGGGGGGGGGGGGAATTGTGGGAAGGGAGGTGAGGGAGAGAATCTGTCAGATCTTTGAAGTAATTCAAGGTCAAAAGTTTTCTCTTAAGAATATATGAGCAATGTGAACTTACCCTACCCAGGAAGCCACCTCACAAGGTAAACATTTTCATAAGACAAGTCCTTGAAACTCTTCATAGTGTCAAAGTTGAAATGAGCAAAGTGGTGGCTGGTTTAAGGCATCTCTCCTTTGAGATGTCCAAAATTCCTTAATTTTCAGAGACATTTTGCAGATAATGCCAACAAAAGCCCCCTTGGTATATACAAAAAGAGCCTGCACCCTTGGAATAAATAAAGGGATTCAAAACAAGCCTCAAGCAAAAGAAAAACCAACACAAACCACCACCCCCCCAAAAAAAGTCAGATACTTCTAAAAAAATTAATGTGACTCGAGTATCCAAAAATGTGAGCTATCAAAATTGCCCATTAGAACAGAATCAGAGAGTGCTTTAGAAATAGCTGAAGCATTCAAGACCTTTCCACCCATCAGGTGTTCATTATTTGCCTCAGCTGAATTGCCAGAGCAGCTTCCATGCACTTGCCAGTGCTAAGCCTGCTCACATCACTCTCCAAGCAGTTTATGCTGAGAGGCTAAGTTTGCACTGAAGCTGACAGCGGGTGCTCACATAAATCCTTTTAGCAATTTAGCAAAGAGTTAATGGTGGCTACCTGAAAGTATCCGAGACATCCTCCTGCTTAAAATTGTAGAATTTTGTTGCCTTTATGTATAAACTTAGGAAAATTCAGACTTGTGGGAACAACAGTATAGCACACTTCCAAACAGTTGTCACTTAAATACACATACATTGTTTTCATTTGCTCAAACGGAAGTTATTGTTTTCACTTTCTCGTCTCTAATTCAATAGGATATTAAGCACATGAAAACGTTTGAGTACACGGATAGGACCATTAAATTAGGCCTATTCACATAGGTAATACAGCTTCACACTGACTTAAGTACTGAAATAATGCCTACAATTAGAAAAGAAACAGAGAGAGGAAGTTTGTAAATATGAGAGCTTGAAGAGACATAAAGCATACAGCAGATACACTATCAGATTTCTTCGTACAGAGACACTGCTGCAACAGTGTTGTTTCTTCAAAGAGGTAGCCCCTCAACAACATAAAAATATACAGATTTTCAAACACAGTGAAATATTTTCTAATATGAACATCCTAAAAAGGGGAAATCAATAAATGTCATGAAAAACTTCAAAGACGGACCTCCTGTCAATGACAGAGGTTCTTCAGCGATGTAAAGTCTTTGAAGAAGGACTCCCAGTGCTGGGAAACCTTTGAAGTGACAGAAAGCAGACATTTATAATTACAGAAAGGTGCGGTGTCCAGCAGAGATAGTAAAAAGATATAACTGGGGTATGCGTGGGGGAGGTTGAGCGGTGGCTTGGGCCCTGAGTGACCCTGTTCACTTGAAGCCTAAAAGCCTGCAAGGTCAACTCTATATCCATATGAAAGAGACAATTTGTGAAATGGAGAGGTGGGTAGGGCTTAGAAACCAAACCGCTGCAGCTTTCACACTTCTAGCATATGTTTATTAAACAAGGCATCTCTCTCTTTTCTCACTACCCCAGATTCCAGCACACACACAACCACACAGCCCGCTTTCACTTTGCAGCCTACAGTTCCCCCGAGGGGATAGCTGGGCTTGTTATGTCCATTGGCTCGGAAGCTGGCTTGTACTATGAAGTGGGGCAGTCCAGCTTTACAGATATTTATCTAGAGGTTTTTCATGAGTATATCACTCCTTCCTGAAATTCTTACTTCCTTCTCCCCTGCTCCCTGGCTATTTTTTGATAAAGTGATAGAGAAATCCAGAGAAGTGAAAAATTATATTCTGGAAAAAACTGTGAACTGTCTGGATTCTGGAGTTCTTTGAATTCTTGGCTACTTGAAAGGAAAAATGTGAAAGTTTAATTTACAGGAATAGATTTTTGGTTTCCCCTCAGACTACAAGATAAGTCTCTGCTGTGTTTTTGGTACAGAGCAGGGTCTGCCCATGCTCTGAGCAGTCTGAAAGCAGAAGTCATTTTAGCATGGTATTGAAATCCCACTAGCGTGCCCAGCTGAGAGACAGTTAACAGCTCACACTTGTCCCTACCTTTCGTATCTCCACAGTTCCTGGCTGTCCTAAAGCACAGGCCCAGGTCTTTTGCTTCTGCCCCAAAGATCACATAGCCACATCCAAAATATTAATTTTTAGCTTCTTCCCTGTCTGTGACATGCTAGAAATATAACATTTACAGAAAAACATCAGCATCTGATGCCGGCCAAGTTTTTCTGGGAAGTTGAGATGAAAGACAAGAAAGCAAATCAGCAGATGCTGCCACCTCATTTGAACTCACTTGGTCTGTCTTGTATAGCTGGACCAGGATCTGGAAGCAGGACTGCTCACAGTGGGCTGAAAGGGGTCTGCATTCTTCTGCCCTGGTGCAAGAAGGACACCAGAGCATCCTGTTCCTCAATGACCTATAGCTCCACCCGTGAGCCTCAAATCCATACAGTCCCTAGGCAGGAAGAAAATGAACTACCAAAAAGCAAAAACCAGCTCCTTTTTCCTTGCGCTTCCCTGCAGGCTTGCATAGTTAAGTACTTCCAAGCAAAGGTTGGTAGAAGATGGCATCCTTTTAACATTGAAATAAACGCATGGACAATGATGCTTGGTAACTTTTACATGGCACGTGGCATCCACAGATCTCAAATCCAGTGACTAACCCAGTTTATGAATGGGAAAACTGAGGTCCTGGCCAGAAATTCAGACTCGCTCTGCAGAAAACCTTAAAGTCTTAGCCCAAACATACCTACGTTTATTACTGCAGGAAATTCAGAGTAGACAGCATTGAGTCTATTTTTGTCTTTAGATAACCTTCAGTCCCAGGTTAAGGTCAGAACTAGAGAAAATAATACCAAAGTCCAATGCAGCCTTTAGAAAATTGCTGAAGGTTATTTTGTTGAACTCTTCTTTCGCTGGCCAGACAGCAACCATGTAATTAGGATAACTATGCAATAGTGTTTTTAAGGGAGTGCTATAGAGAAAAACTCAAACTACAGTACATATAAAAGCACTGTATTTGTTTTCTCATGCATCAACAATTTAGTTTTTCTTCTGTTCAGGAGGTTAGCCTGAAGGGAATAAGGGAAAGGAAATCACAAAGATTATTACCTTTTTATAACTATCTTTCTAAAAGTTATGACATCGGCTACATGAGGTGCATAGTAAAAAGGAAAAAAAAAAATTCCTAAATACCAATGGAGAGACCGTATGGAAACTCAGAAGCAATTAACATGCAGACAAAATTTTTAAGAGTAGTGATGAAATTAAGTATTGTTGCCAGAAGATGTTTACTGTGTAAAATATCTTTCAGGTCTTTCAAAATATTGCTTGGAGGATCTGGCATGACAAAGAAAGCAGATGTCAGATAACACATAACACATCAAGAAAACAATAATATATTCTGAGCTTAAGAGTTCCGCTGGTGATATGGGACAAAAATATGCCTGGGCAATCTGAAATAGCTTTTAAATAAAACTACACCAAAACAAATTTAGATGTTATTTTTGAAGTGACTACACATCATGTAGATTTTGTGCTACAAAAAGTTAGGCAACAGACAGGATGAACTCAGCAAAAACTGAGTTTACCCTAAATGCAACAGATCAGTGGAAATTGTTTTCTGATACGCAGCGTTCGCTAGCTGTGTAATATGAACTGATAAGATTCAGAACGTCTGAAGTAAGGTACACGGTACTGTTTATACCATGGCTGTTTAATGCCAACACTTTCATAAAATAAGCACCCTAAATCCACAGCTGGACACCATTACAAAAAGGAGCGTGCAGATGTAAAGACCTTTCCAAACTGAGAAGCAAGGATACCTTCCTCATACCTTTTGCATGCTTAGCAATATCACGTTCAGTGTGTTCTGGCATGTGATGTGACATGTAAAGATCTGCACCCATTAAGATACCTGTCTTTTCTCCTGTTCATCCCTGTTACTGGGATCCCTTAGGAGTCACGTACCAGTTGTTCCTCGCTCTCACATCTTGGATTCTAGGCTGTTTCTGTAGTCAGTTCAGCAGAGCACAGACTACTCAGAGCAGTGACTTTCCCCCTGGGTAGAATGAGGACATGCTCTCTGCTGATGATTTGAATTGCAGCAGCAGTACACCTTGGACAACAGCAGAAGACCAGAGGTCATTGTACCATCACAGCCATTTGGGTAATGCCTCACTTACAAATGAGACCAGAGGAAAACAAATTTACGTTTAGTGCACTAATCACATCACAGGGACATCCTCATGACATAGTAAGAAAGGGATCTAAGTGACCATCCACAGAAGAACCAGTAGTGAGGCCTTAAAAACGAGGACCAAAACACCCTGAATTTAATAACATAAAATAAACCATGAGCAGACAGTACTATGATTCAGAAGAGGAAGGTTGGAAAACCAGTACCAGTATTTCTGGTAATTGGAAAGACTTCAGGGCTCATTTCAGGGGCAGACAACTGCTATCGCTTGTCTTACAGGTAACAGGAACTTGAACCACAGGCTCAGTTGGCAGATAGGATGGGCTACCTTATTCATGCATTTAAAAGAAAAAAACTGTCACATTTGGCCATAGTCTAAGGATCAAGAGAAAGAGTAGTACAGAATGACCCAAAGTTATATGCCTGGTTGATATTCCAGGTTTTTACTGTAGATGATAATAAGTTCAGTGAGTTTGCCAAGATGTCATCTTTGTCACATTCCTTTTTGCTGTTCTTTCCTTATATTTTGCCTGAGAACACAAGAATCAGATTTATGAAAAATGTATGCTGTTGTCAAGTACATACAAGTAATTTCTGTGAAGTGTTAACTAAGAAGGACTTATCTGCCAGAATTTAAGTATATGTTTGTTTTTAAGCACTTTTTATTTTCATTCTTCTGTGGGAATCATCAAAATATGATAATGTATTGTTTAAATTCTAAACTTCAAATATAATAAACTAACCTGAGACAGGACTAATGCTGAGAACTCAGTAATTCTTCTTATACCCATTGGATTTCAGGCACCTCTCAAGCTCCCCGAATGCCTTTCAGATCCTAAAGATGTCTCACAAAAAAAAACAAACAAAAAAACAAACAAACCACCAAAACCAAAGAAAGAGACTTCTAATTTTTTTCAAATATCAATCAGAATACATTGCTTACTTCATTAAATAGCCTCTTCCGAACATACACAGGAGCTGCACATAATGAAAACTTGAAATGCTGTATTAGCAGCTGACAACATAAATCTGTAAAAAACCACACATTATGAAACTTCACCAAAACAGATTTCAACCATTGTATTCAATTCTATCGAGTAACATCTACATACAGTTTCCATAATATGTTCATTTTTTTAAATATTGATGAGAAAGAAGGGCACGGATTAGACCTCTAGTATTCTTTATGCCATAAAACTGCAAACAGGAGAGAACCCCTTGCTCTGATGAGTGCACTATATTGCAGCCTTATCCTGCAAATGGTGATGCATGTGTGAAATTCAAAGTCAGTAATGGAAACTAATTTTATCAATACTAGTAGGATTAAATCTACTTTTGAATATTAACTGCTTAGCAGGATTGACCTGATACATGAAATGTAACAGAAAGGGGAGGATAAAAGTCACCACGGAACAGAAAATGTTAATCAGTTTAGTTGCATCTTTCTCAGGACTTTGGCTGTTCCTGGCTACAGTCTGCGCGTCCTTTGTGAAAGACAACCGAGTGTTTGAAATGAAAAGCGGTGAACAAGAGTAAGACTTCAAAGACCACAGCATCAAGATTTCTAGGGCTTTCCAGGCATCAAGTATGAAATGAATGTTCAGCTATTTAGCAGTGAAAAGTCAGCAAAATGAAAGCCTCACACTTGCACAAGAAACTCTGGGCGAGGAGCAAAACACGAGTTGATTAGTGGTTGGGGTATGGACCAAGTTAGGCTTTAGAGAAAGTACGTTTGAGGCTTGTCTCCAGCACGTGGATTTTTGCACATGCCTTCAGTAGGTTACTTAGGACTCAGTTCCACTGCCTAAACATGGCTCTGTCTCCAACACGTGGAGATGGCAGATACAATACAGGACATGCAGATACCGGAACTTTCCAGAATAGCAGCTTGAGGCCAGCAGAACATAGTAAGGCTTCTTAAATGGCACTAGACTGCTATATGGAGGCAACTGAATGCTCCTGCACCCCATGGTATGCGGGGACCCAGCTCTGAAGTGCAACCCAGAAAATCCCTGCCAGTCCTTGTATGCACTGATGTGTTTTTGTCTGCAAGTTTCGTAGGCACACCTTGAAACTTGCCCCTTAACCCTGGGCAGGTCAGTGCTTTGACTTAGGATCCACAGATTAGAGGATCCACTACAGAAGCAATCCAACATGCAACTGTACGTAAGCAAATCTCACTAAACACAGCAGCAGCTAAAAGTTCCCTCAAAAACTTGGGGAATGAGGCTCACTGTCAGTCTCACTTCCTTAAGATGACAGATGAGCAGGCAATGTGTTTATGCAGGGTCTAGAGCATAGTAACATTGCTTCTGCAGTAGAGCGGCGCCCAGTGAAGTACCCTAGGCACTGGGATTGTTTAGAATTAAGTGATTATCCACCCACAGATGTCCAAGTCTTCTTATGTGCTTTTACGGAAAGCACAGGGGCCAGGGACATCAGGCTCTGGTGATGCCTGACCTCCAGGTCACCTAATGCTGTGCTGCTCCCTGAGCTCCCAGTCCACTGATCAGCCAGACTCCCTCCACCCTGGCTGCAGGGTCACCCTTCCCTCCAAAACCAGGGCGCAGCCACCGCACGATAAAAGCCTGAATCCCACATCACGCGTGAGTCGGATCACAGCCTGGGTGTGCACGTTATGTCCCGCAGTTCAGATAACTTCTTACGGTCATACCGTGTCTCAGCAATGACTGCCCTTCCTCAGGCATGTTGGGGTGGGTACAGACCCTAACAATTAGGAGGTTTTAGCTACTGTGGTGAGAAGGGCTGTCTATGACTCAAGGCGAAATGAGTTCAATTCCCACAGCTGCTAAATGACAAAGACTTCAGAGATACCACTCCTTCACTTTGAAGGATAGCAGGATACAGAACAGGAGGGGAAGAGGTGAGCCTCATCCTAAAGGAAGGATGGCTACTTAGAATCTCCCCTCCGCTATTTTTTTTCTAAAGGAAAACCACGTGGTCCAAAAAGCCACAGGGAAAAAGGAAAGCAACAAGGGAGCAGAAGATTGTTCTTACTTCTGTATGCTCTAGATTCCTTGCAAATAACAGGGATTTGTTATGTTGCAGGAAAACTGAGCATCTAGCTGGAGCCCTCCTGCAGAAATCAAGGCCTGAAGTGTGTACGTCTTTGACCTTACCTGATTTTCAAGGGCATTTTTCGTAGCTCTTTTGCAAACTGTGTTATCTCAACTTCAGTGGCAGTATCAGTCTAAAATCCAAAGCACAAAATTCAGATATCTCCTAGACTGTTTGCTTTCTTTTGTATTTTTCTACCAATATTATAATACAATATATACAGAGACTAACTTTTAGAGGGTTTGGAATTAATCTGTTCAAATTGTTATTGTTTGGAGAGCATGCATTTTTCTAAGAATCACCTACATCTCGTATCCATAAACTATGCACAGTATGGTGGGTTGGATAACATCAAAGGAAGCAGTTCTTTTTCAGTAATATATCATATTCCGTAAATCAACTTGAAAGGTATTTTTCAGCTCATTTTGATTTTTATGCTTTCTTTTTCCTGCTGCTTGATGTAAAACTGACAAAGTAAAGCTGACAATAAGCTGCAGAGAGATGCAAGCTTCCTAGTACAGAAGAGTAAACATTTCTCTTAACAGATGGAGTCATTTTCACTTTTATTATCATTAACAAACTTCAAAACTCCATGCAAGTGGAGGAGCCAACAAGCTAGCAGGGTACTCCTGGATGTTGCTGTACTGCTATATTTTTACAGATACTTGTATATTATCTTTAGAAGATCATGTAAGTTAAGACAGTATCAGCTACACGTATAGGGCATTCTCGAGGCCTGCAGTCCAATACCACAGCAAGTGGACTGTAAAGGATAAGACAGACTACTCTCTTGGAGTCACTAAACTCTTATCGCTCAAAAGCCAGTATTTTCCACTCCACAGCAACACTGGACTGCAGTTACTGCCTGCTCTCTAGCACAAAACAGCTGCATTTTCTACGTAGAGCACAGATGACGTTAAGCAAGCAAATATATAGGTTGAAAATGGGGCAGTAATGCAAATAAGGCCACTGCTGAAGTGGAGTGAAGAAACACTTGGGGGAGCAAATCCTTGGGGGAGACCAGATGCCCGAGTTGGCAAAGCTGTGCAGCTGAACTTTATTAGCAACGAAGGACGAGCACCAGAACGTCCACAGGATCAATTCTTCTTTGTCCCAGTCTTTATGAATCTTCCCCGTGTAAACTGCCCTTTTCACAGCATAGTCAAAGAGAAGGCTGTTCTTCTCAGCCCACAATCTATTGCTCGTAATGCGTATGTTACTGAAATCAGCATCACGCAGTGATGAAATCATTCTGTCAATTAGGAAAATTGCTGTAAATAATTTTTTTTGGCTGTCCAGTCTTTTTCTGTCTACAATACGCTTATTTTTTTTCTACTGTATAAAGACATCTGGCATTTGGACGTGTTTTACATAAATTATTTTTGAGAGAAATACATATTATGAACCACAAAGGTTTTAAACTACAACTGCATTTCCAGACTCATTGAAACTTGCCCAAATTTAGATATAAAAGCTCCTTGTACAATTTTTCCTTTAAATTTTCTCTCTATTATTTTATACACTCAAGTAGCTGGTGGTAAATTGTAAACATGGCTAAAACCTGCAGGGATCTTTTTATAAAGAGTTTAAAAAGCCATTTAGGATTTAAGCCACTGGATTATTAATTTACTTCAGCATTTGTGAGCTGTAAAACTGTAGCTATAGCATTTTATTTTCATGTGTAGTTTGTAGACTTTACTCATCATAAAAAGGATTTTTGTTTTGTTTTGTTTTCACAATAACTTTTTGCTCCACATCTCTTTTAGCTACAGACTAATTTGTAAGAGCATTTTGTTTGCCTGAAATGGGCAGCAATTTAATTTTCTTTTTGCTTCTTTAATGTATCAGCAGAATCAGTTAGATGCTGCAAATGAGTAAGGAATAATAATATCCAGAGAAAATTACAGAAATAAAGAGTAAATAACTCAGTGTTAAAGAAGAATTAATATAATGGGATCACTCAGAAACTATCAGGATCATTAATGAAATTAAAGTATAACCCACACTAATTTAAAAATTCAGTTAAAGGCTACATTTAAAATTACTAAATGTCAGGGGAAAATATTTAAATTATGAAAATAATTATTATAAAGCTCCGACTGGAAAGTACCCATTTGCACAAGCCTAAAGTCACCCATTGAGTTTATATGCATTGATACTCACGCTATATTATTGAGCAGAAAATTATTAAGGGAAATGGCTTAGTGCCATTTACTTTTAAATATAGTTACAATACAAATAAAGATACAAATACAAATACACTTTTACTGTATTTCTTGTATTAGCTCCATCTGACTTTTATGATAGTTACTTTTAAATTAATTTGATTTTCTGAAATATATACACTTGTACAAGTACTTAAGGGACAGATCTACTAACAACATGTAGTAGGGTGGTGAGGGGCTGACAGCAGCATACCAGGGATGAAGCTGAATTGCTGCTGGGTTCTTTGCGTTCCTGTCCATCATACACTTACATCCAACCCCACTCCCCATATAAGTACACCTACAAAGCATGTGCAAACACGAGTACCTCTGATTCACTGACCAAGTTTTCTGTGCAAATACCAGCAAAATTTTCAAACGTAATGTTTAACTAACAAAGATTTTGTGACCATACTCTAAAAGGAGGTTGGCAAACAGTTAAACTCTGAGAAGGGGACCTGGAAAATCTGCTACCGGTGAGAGACTAAAGCAGCTGAAGAGTTGATTAATATATGTCAGGATCACAAGGTGACATCTCAAACCCATGGATGCCTTGACTGATCTTCAATGGAGAGGAGGCAGGATTTTACCCACAGTTTATGGGAGTTTAGGAAGAAAAGTTCGTAGACAGAAGTAGCCCCAGTTATTTGATACGAGTCATTGAATAGCTGAAGCTACAAAAGCTTTCTTTACCTAATAACTGGAGGATTTCCTAGCCACTTGAAGTCTATCAATCAAGTTTGGGTGTCTTGACTAAGCTCATACGGTTCAGCCAAAACCAGTGTATCTAATGGAGAAAGCAGGCCAAATTCTAGGGCGTGGCTATGCAGAAAGTCTGAGCAAATTTTTTCAATCCTTTCTTTTAGATACAGAGTCCAATTCTGAGAATTAATTGATATTGTAGGTATCACTGACACAGCACTGCCAAATTTTAAATCCCGGAAATGCTACTGGTAGATCTACTTTCTTCCCTACTGGCCCCATGTCGTCCCTATTTATGTTTATCTTATTGCCCCATGTATTTCCTATTTGCCCCTATTTGTCCTGAGCACAAGGGCAAGTGTGGGAGACCTGAAGTTGGCAGAAAAGGAGTTGAAAAGACAATACCCTTCAGGGTTTTTTATAAAATCAGTCCAATGAGGACAATAAGGTAAATAACCCCTTTGTGTACTGTACACCAATTGCAAACAGTATTTGCTGTCAATGACAACCTTCTGGCCATCTCCAGAGTCCTTCCACAATTACAGCGAATTGCTAAGACACCAAAAACCAGATGATAAAGTCAGTAAACATGTAAAATTTGAAGTAGCTCGTTGACCTCGATGGAGTTATTCCAAAGTTAGAACAGCAAAACTACAGCCAGAATGCAGATATACATGACAAATTACTGTAAATAATATCTTTCAGATGTCTGGATAGATTCCCTAAAGCCTCTTCATATATAATCAAATCAATACTCCTGGTCTACCACAGCACTATTAAAACATACAATCAGAATGGTCGTGGTCTCTCAAATATAATTAATTTTGTCCAGTTTGTGAAAAGAAACGTTTTGGGAGAGAAGTGAGAGTTGAGAGGGGTTTTGTTTGGGGTTTTTTTGTTGTTTCAGGTGACCTCATGATTTGTTTCCAAATCTGGAACAGTCTGTTCTTTTCCTTTAAAAACAAACTAGAAAAAAATGTGTCTTTAAAAACAAAAACAAATCTGCAGAAAGACTTTGCTGAGTATACTTCCCCTTCATTCTATTTGAGATGATCAAACGGTAGGTTTTCTTTTAAAGTATTCATTGGCTCTCTTATAGCCACTATATTCAATAATATTTAATGTACTTTAAAGCTACATAAAAAATGTGGAACAGAGGAAAGAAAGGAAGAGAAAGGGCATTACCCCATCACAGGTCATCTTCTGGTCAAAAAATATTTTGCTGTCCAGGGAAGTTTACTGCTTCAATTCTTTGATGGCACTTTAAAGAAAATAAAAATAGTTGTTAACACAAACATATACATGTACACACACACACACATCTATATACCTCCTGAGATGAATCATTAACGTCCCCTAGTAATTCAGTGATATCAATTACTGAGTTATTTTGTCTGCCTTTTTGTCAGGATGTGACCCTAGCCCAGTTCCTTTAAAGTTTTACAGATGCAACTTCCCTTAGAAGCAGTGGAGGCAAACAGAGAGAGAGAGAGAGAAGGGGAAAGAGTAGCACGTATTTTCTCTGCAATATGCAAACATAGCTAGAAAAAAAACCAGCAGAACACCTCACTTGAAGCCGATTTTTTGAAATGTAACTGTGCAAAACACCAAATGCAAACCCAAGACTGTTAGGTAAATCACATCACCTCCAGTCCCTAACACAATCAGAGAGCAAGCGGAGCAGGAATCAAACAGCAAGTGGTTTCTTTGTTCACAGATCCAAGCTCTTCCTCGCCAGCGCTCAGCTCAAATCACTCTCGCTTTCTCCCTCACTCTCTTTGCTCTGTCCCAGAGCAATGTTAGCAGTGATTCTGCAGGTAACGCTTTGGCTTTTCATCCTGGTCTCTCACTGCCCGCGGCCCAGCAACTCACAGGCATGCTCCCGTCAAACCGCCCAGAAAAATCCTTCCATACGTGTAACTAAAGCTTCTCTCCGACCTGCCACATGGCTTGTCTTTTGCATTGTCAATTCAGCTTTTTACTCTAAATATGAGTTTTCCTGTCTTCTATTCACCCTGCATTGTCAGGTAGTTGTCAGAGGCTGCTTGCTTTGAAATCTCTGTCCTAATGACGATGCACGAGAAGAATATAACCCCTGGCAGGCGTGTTCAGTTACAGACTGAAAGCAGACCTTACAACAGAAAAATATGTAAAGGAACAGAGTTTATGAAACCAAATAACAAAGCAGATACTGTATTTCAAAATATTTTAAGTCATATGGGCCTCAGAAAGAATCAAGAGCTAACATTTTCAAAAGCTCCAGGTTAATTCTTAAAATACTATTGGAAGCATATATGATTTTGACCTCATTAACCAGAAATGTAGGAAGCATGGTTTAACTTGTTTAAAAGGCAGCGGTGGCATCAGTGGCAGCATTGCACCGAACTGCTCTTTTAGCTGAGGTCCAGGAAGGACTGTGCCTTAGGTCCTGAACTGCTCCTGAGCTCTCTGGTTACTTTGTTAATTCCTACCTGAGTTTACTGGTGGACAAATGAGGGAACCATGCGGCTTTGCGTTGGACCTCACATAATTCCTTGACTTCACAAAGCTTCCACTGGATCTGAGCTCAGGGGCTTGCAAAGGTCAAGGCAGCATTTTGTCCGAAAGAGTTGGCCTATGAGTAGTTGACAAGCATAAACACCTGGTAGGAAGTTGTATAATTTCAGAATGGGTAGGGGATAAAATAAGTCAGAATAACAGGACTAAATGAAGAGAAACAAAATTCAGTCAAAAGATCACAGGTGAACAAGTGTGACCATTTAGTGCGGGTTCACTTCAAACCAAAACCAAATGAACCAGAAGACAAGTCATCTGAAGCAGAAAGTGCCTGAATAAAAAGTAAAGAAGCAAAGTATTAAATAGCAGCTGCAAAAATTACTAAAATGTGGGCTCCTTCATGAAAACTAACACTACCATAATGCTAACAGATATATCATACACAGGAACGATTTGTGCATTTGCAGTAGAGCCATACAGACAAGGACTCTCTTCCCCCTGCTTTAGCAACATCAAAATAATTACTTATAATAATCCTATTTACCAACCTTAATGCACGTACAGTATACCAAATATCGCTCTGCCTCATTGTGAAACTGTCTACCTTCTTCCTTGCCTGCGTCTCATCCAGCCCAGACTTTCTTCTCTGCCCCAGCCCACAACTACTGCTGCTTTACTACCAGCAAGACTCCAGCACATCCTGACCCCAGGATTTTACTATGGAAATTTTTCTCATTCCTATATGTCTGGCCTTTTCTTGTCTCTTTGAGCTCGTCTTTATCATAGTCCCACTGTGACAGTCCCCTATCTACAGGAAGCCCTATTTCTACAACTACACCAACTTGTTAGTGATTACTGCCCTGAAGCCACACTAGGTCTGGCATTTGTGAAGTTTCCCTCAATGTTTCTGTTCTGTCAGCAGCCGTTTCCTCCACTGATTTCACTGTTCATTTGGCTTTCTGTGCCACTGCCCTCGTGCAAGGAACTCCTTGACAGCTTACAAAAAGAGGCCTTTTTTCCACACCACCATAACTTGCAGACTATCCCACTGCCTCATTCCTCTAGGGACTTCCAAACATAGCAGGCATCTGACTTCCCTAATTGCCCTGTCATAGCAAAAGTAAGCACCTTTCAAACTGCTCGTAACATTACCATCCAAGGGAAGTAGTCAAGTTCCTATTGTCTGAATTGTTTAAAACCAGACAGTACAAAGCATCGCACAGTACACATGGGGAAAAAACCAATATTGGCAAGGGACTAAACTTGGCAACTTAAAAGGTGTTTTCTGTCTCTACTTTTTGTGATATCCTGAAGTGCTTTCCTGCGCTAAGGTAGAAATTGGCTCTCGGAGGTGAACCTTTCTTCCAATGTAAATAATGGCTCTAGGTTACATCATGTGACTTTACTTCCTTACCTTAGGTATCCATCTGCAAGTGTCAGTTCAATTACCCTTAATGGTTTTATTAGTTATTCTTCTAGTACCTGGGGAGGATCTACTTTTGTAGACTCCAGAGTGTACTGGAGTGATTCAACGGAGGTCACGGGAGCAAAAACACAGCTCTGCAGACACCTCAAGTCCTAATTCCTTCAAGAATCGGGTCTCTCCAAACTCTATGCTAACTGCCACAGTGCTGGTCACCTCTCAAATTCTGTTCTGCCTTCTTTGCCAAATGCAGATGAATTGGCATGCTTCCATGAGAGGAGACAGGAGAGCACTGCTGGGGAAGGCGCGGGGAGCACGCACATTTGCGTACCACATGGGAATGCAGATGCCTAGCGAAGCACAGAGGAGGAGAATGAGTGGAGAAGTCAGGATCCGTAACCAAGCAGTACCTTCTTCCCCATGGAGGAGGAGTGCAGGAAGAATGCCTCCAGGGTCTCTTGGCTCCACAGTCCCTCCGTGACCAGAAGGGTGCTTTCTTCACACATCTAGACCTTCAAGGTTTAGTCCAAGTACTCACCCTGTGACCAGAGATGGGTTAGACTTGAACCCTAACACCTACAATTAGTCCTCACAGCCTTCTTTTATTGTTTTAAACCCTAATATTTACATTAATAAATATCTGACTCAACCACTTTCCAGGCTCTTCTGTTCATTTATGTACCAGTTTTAATTTTTTCTCTCAGGTAGTTGAAGAGTTTCAGCTGCTGAAAAAACCCAAACAAACCAAAAAGCCTGTGGACACGCCAAGGGGAGAGCAGGGCTAATATCCTGTAGCCTTTATACACCTTCTGAGCCTCTGTGTAAATTGTAAGGCCTCTTTCTTGTTTTACTGCACGCTGTTGGCATAGTTGGAGCAGGAATCTTGTAATGTCAGCCGAGAGGACCCACGCACAGTCACCGAAGCCCCAGGAAGAAAAGAATTAACAGCCTTCAAGAATGGAAAAGTTTTAAAAAGAGATATTTAAAAGGTTTGACTTGCAGCCAAGTGTTAAACAGTAAATAAAAGTTTTAAGTGTCTTAACGATTGAGATGAAGTATCATAATTCAGCAGCATGGAATGGGACCTCTTACTGGGAGAGGCTAAAGAAGAAAACTGAACAAGTACAAAAGGAACCCCCTCTAGGGAAGATCTCACACATTTGGGCCTGGAGTCTAGTTAGAGTAGGCCAAAACCTGATACTTTTATCTCCAACCTTTGACCCTGACATCTGGAAACTTAGTTTGAGTCAAACAGAAGGAAGTTTTCTTTTCTATTTCAAATACTTTATAGAAGAAAAACTTCAAGTATCTACAGTCAAGTCTGTTAGTACAAACTACTTTTATTTGTGCACTTGTAGTGAACTCTAAAATATGGAACATTTGTGCAGGAAATGCATGCGTCAGAACTTTTGGGAAAAGAGAGTAACTTGGTGAGACTGGCACATTGTTCGATGCTTGTATGGGATCCAGATAACAGCCCAGATAAACATCTCCAAGGGGGTGCTGAAGAGTATAAAAGGTCCAGTTCCTTTGATGTTCTTAGATGTTCTCATTTAATAGCTATCAGCCCTGGTGCCAGAAATAACAACATGTTTAAACATTCTGTATCAAAACACAAATTAAATTCATTTAGCGTAACCTGTGTTTCCAAAGTTCATTTTCATCTTTAGCTGGAACACTAAGTGTGATGTAACTCATGTTCTTCCTGGCAGTTATTTTCATTATTATGTTTATTACTCATTTAAGAGATTTTTTTTTTTTTAACAGAGGGATTAATGAATTTAGACTGCACATTATAACATCAAAAGCTTTGGTTTCAAATAAGCCCATCTGAGCTACAGGAGATTTTCTCCCCTTATATGAAGCTAAACAGCAACTTCAAAACCATATCTCAGTTATAGTATTATTTTCTAGTTGACTGAAGTCATGGGTTTTATGTCAACCCGTTATATTTGCATATAATAAATGACTACTTATTTGTATTGTCCGAGCGACTCCTTTAACCCGCCATCTATTTAGAAGTCAGATGCTTTCCACAGATACCAGCTCTCTCCTCTCAGAAGGATTTCTGATCACGTGAAAGAACAAAAATAATAATAAAGGGACCTCTTGTTCAGGATTCAAACGATTGTTTGAGATCAGTTCATCAGTAGGGGGGAAGACACATCCAATCATTTTAACATCACGTTGCTCAGGCCATTATTAAAATATTATAGCAAATAAAATAGTAAACAAAGAATGCAATGCATAGCATTTAGCAAAAATATTTCTAACCCGATATATTCCTTTTGATCACTAAGCCGCCTGTTTACAAGTGAAATTTTTTTTTCACCCACTATTGATTAATGGCAAACGTGCAAATTCTCATTGGAGGAGCATACAGAAGTCTGAGAAGTCAGCCTGACTTTATAACTGAAGGCAGAAATCTGCAGAATTTTTTGTTTAATAGAGCTCTTTAGGATATGTGAAGTCCCTCATCAGTTATTTTGCTAGAAATATTAGAATCCTCCTTAGCATGCTGGCCAAAATACCAAATTACTGCAGGTAAAATATTTTATTGGTTATTTTCAGTGAGTCTAGACAGCTCTACAGCACTGCTTTTAAGAGAGTGTAATGTCCGAGTTAACGGTCCTGCCTTTGCATTTCCCCATGCAGACAGAACACCTCTCATGTCAGTGGAAGATACAGGCCTCAGTTAAGGAAATTATTTCAAAAGCTTCACCTTTTATTATCCTGAGAATTTTACTGTGTTTGACGGAATTCAGTCAATAGGAAGCATCTATACACATCTGCAGTCAAAACCAAAGTACCATCTCTGAAACTGTTAAAAATTCACTTACATAGCTTGAAGTTGCTGTGGATAAACACTGAAAGACCAAATTTTTTAGAAAAGATCAGCAAATTTCTCTTTGGAAGCAGGCACCTGCTTAATTGTCTCTGGTCTAGAAAACAGGCACCCTTGCGGGAGACGTAAGCAAATGGAAAATTGCTCTGTCATTCCGAACTATGAGAATGGAGGAGTTCTGCTACATATTGTTCTACACAAGACTGTGTAAAACATTTTTGCCGTCGCCGAGATTTTCATCCTGCCTCTCAAAATCAGTTCAGCAATTCCTATCTCACCTCCCATACTAGAACAACTAATAGCACTGTATGAAACACCCTTCATGCCTTCCTCCCTGGTCTCAAACCCTCCTGATGATCATCAACCCTGAAGATGATACCTCTCTTCACGAGCAGTTTGCAGTTGTTTACCAGCCTCTTACAGCTCTATTTTTCATAAGGGTGGCCTAACAGAAGAAAGCACACAGCCACTAAAAATGTTATCCCCTGCACTTTGGCAACACAACCAGACCATCCCAGTTAATACGTACACTACTGTAGAGTAAAATGAAGATGTCCCTTCCACAGTCTCAGCTTCAGACCACTTCACCTCAGGTAGCAGACTCTCCCCTTACCTTATCTTCTGGTCCTCACGAAAGGCCATCCTGTTGAGACTATCATCCACGTGAGTGCAGTTGACTGCTCTACAGCTGGCAAGCCTGTTTCCATAGCTCTGGCTGACATGGCATTTGGCTCCTCATTTTTAGGTAACTCAGGCTCTAAGAGGAAGGACATGCTATTCAGCTTAAAGGTTTTGGTTTAATAAGACAGCGTTCATGTTTGCTTTCTTGAAACCCAGAGCTGTGGCATACGATCATTTCCAGGTTTACAGCTAGGCTGTAGTTATCGATGCACAGACTCATAGTACCTAGACCCATGACCAAACTTTATGATTATTTCTTTTTAAGTTTTACATTAGCATGCTCCAAGCACACTGCGCTAGAAGATAAAAGGTCGGGTGACCTTTTGGTCAGTGATCCATCTCTCAGCTCTGTTACATGAGCAACATAAACAACTCAGCTGGAGAAGTATTGACCTGTTTTATTTTACATATAAGTGTTGGGAGGAGAAGGAAAAATTGATACAGAAATTAAGGCAACCAAGGAAAAAAACCCACAGAAATAATTTGATGTACTCATCTGTATTTTAGTATGCAGGAAAACTAGGTAAAATGATACAGATGGGAGAGATCTAATACTCTCTTTTCTTTGCAGCTCCAAAAACAAATAAATAGCAGGAGTGCTGAGCCAGATGGGGTTTTCCATTTCCTAAATTTTCTTATGTCTTAACTCTACAGTACAGCAAGGGGCATATTCTCCTTTTGAAGCCCAGACCTAGCATTAACATTTAGGGGAGTTACGCACACATCAAAAGAAAAACCTACTTTAAGCAATTTATAAATCTGAATTTTTTTTCTCTGACCAGTGCAACTGCAGGATTATCTGTAGGAAAGTGCCAAAATTTCTCATGTTATTTCTGCTG
>NW_008795629.1:777444-806723 GCF_000699145.1 Aptenodytes forsteri
GGGGGGTGGGAAGGGGGAGAGGGGGGGAGAGAGAAACACCCCACCAGATGTGAAAACTCTTTAAAACAGTTTCTATTCTTCTTGGTATGTTTTCCTTAGCATTTTGGGGACCAAAAGCATATTTGTTTATATTTAGAGCTGTTTGTAGAAGTGTTTCCCTTCCTGACAAGACCTTTTCATTGCTTTTTGTCCACTTAGGGAATGTGTATGTGGCACACATTTAAACCCTCTGTACATAATGCCATGAAGTGCTTGTACTCCCTTCCATTTTTTCAGTGCCTTCTGATCCTACAAATTAATGTATGTTCCCATCATTATTTTGTGATTAAAACCCCTTGATCTTTCATACATGCAAAAAAGGATTCCTTGGTCATACTTTCCCATTAGAGAGATTGCTGACTAAAGGAGTCTCTTACTCAGTTCCATTCTATTCCTTTCCAGTTTAATCTCTTGGGGAAATAACTCCACTTCCTTTTCCTTGCTTCTTCCCCTGACTATTTTTAATAGATTTTGCCCATACATATTCTCTTTTATCTGATGTGTAAATTTAAATTCAGCAAAAAAAGTAAACTTAAGCTCTTCCTTTAAAGAAGTAAGGTGGTTTTGTGACCATTTAACAACTTTCACTATAAAGTCATCATAAATTTGCTCTTGGCCATAGGGCCAAAAATCCCTGCTGAGGGATCCCTCTTGAATCTCAGCCCTGGATTCAGTGGGGGGTCAGTGAATCAGAGATGCTTCAAAAAAACCCATATGCTGGGCTCCACAACTAGACATTTTCCAATGATACCATGTTTCTTTGGCAAATGCACTGTCCTTGCTGCTATTCAAGACAAATCTGACACCATGATTATATGGAAGTTGTCAGCTTATACTGCAAAGGACCTCGGTCGTCTTCTCTGTCTGTAAACTGCCCATCTCAACAGCCCATGCTCATCAGAAATGCTACCGCCAGCTGGTATTAGACCTTTGTATATTTGCAGTCCTAAACCCCACAATTCCCTACTCCATTTCTCATTATATCGTTTAGTCCCTCTAGAGGGCTTTATTTCATGAGTTGTAGAGTAAATTAACCCCAGCAAAGCATTGGGCTTGCTGTGGCTGGATTGATCTTGTCCCTTATTTACAGCTGTCTTGGGTACCGCTACATTCTCCTGGCATCTACAACGTGGACCCTAATTTAGGCCACTGACTCAGGCAAGAGATCTTTCCTATAACACAGCTTATCTGTCGCCACCTGTTTTTAGAGGAAGGAGACCTGATGCATGGTCATTTGAACAGTTTGCTACTGGAGATGTTTTCTATACCTGTTTCTGGTCATGAAATATTTTTCTTCCACCAAGCAGAAACTTAAGGCTGGCCAAGTAAACTTCCTCCGAAGTACAGCAAATGGGGTGTTTCCTCAAAATATGACTCTTGTTCATGTGAGGTTTGCTGCTCTCTTAAGAAATAGTGACAAAATATTAATCAGGCTGTCAGAGCGCAAGAGCAGTGAGATATACAGGGATGTATTCGCATTACAAAATCACCGTGCAAAAATATAAAGATATCCTTGTCAAAACTTTGCAAAGCCAAGATAAGTTAGTATATACAAGGCAATTAATAAAACAAAATGACAAAAAGTAGTAGTTGGCATATTTGTTCCTATTTGGGTGCTAGTGATCAGATCCTATGAAATAAAAAAGAATTTTAGATGTAAGCTAAAACATTTATTACAGGTGCTTAATCATGAAATCCGCTTAATCGGGACATTTCCCAGGGAACCAAATTAAGCCTAATGATACTTAATGGCAAGGACTGCTGCTTAATTGGGGTGGTAATTCCAGTTAATTGGGATTCCTGCAGGTGAGTAAATGGTACTCAAATAGAGATACTGTATCTGGCCCTTCATGATGTTCTGATATTGGTGGTGCTTTGTCTTCCCTAAAATGGCCTCTCCTGCTACTGGATCAGCAAAGCAACATTATTTCTGTGCTCCCATTTTGGTCCTTTCAAAGATTGCTTAAAGTTACAATCACTCTCTCTGGGCTGGCAGTACAAGACGACTTCTGTGAAGTCTAGCGAACCTGGATTTATAGATTTATTTGCATTTCACCAGGATTTTAGAAAGATCACACGCAACCTCTTGCCTGACCAAGAAGCAGCTTTTTAATAAGACTTTGGACTTCATGGAGATTACACAAAGATGTTTGAAAATTGTTGGTAGCAATTTCAGCTGCAAAACAGCATGTCCTAAGTGGAAAGGTTTCTGCACGGGCTTGTGAGAACAAATATTTTACTACCAAAATAACCCTACTCTACACCCTTTTTTCAATACTAAGAAAGGGAAAGACCTACACTCTCATGGCACAGTTACTATTCCTTGAGGTCTTATTTTAGTCCATCGCACATGCACAGATGCACACTAAAATATTTGAGGGGTTTTTTTTACCATTATTGAAATATGCTTAAATATTATTCAGACTTTTACACAGCACCAGAGACCCTGAAAATAAAAACTGCTAATGGCAGCCAGCTTATTAGAAAGATACATTTTCATCATTGCTTCTTGAGGTCCTTGCTATTCTCAGGGGGACGTGGTACACAGCACTCCGCGTGCTGCACCATCTCTTGCTTAGTTGGAAGACAGGCAAGTTGCCAGTTCTTGGGAGAGAGAGCTGTAGCTGCAGCGCCTGCAGTTACGTGGGGAGAGCCGCTGCTCCCTGTAGGTTTCTAAAAGCACAGCAGAGTGGCCTGACTCTGGAGCTGCTGCCTCTCACAAATCCAAAGTATGCCCCTCAGCTGCTGGGCTATCTCGGGAATTTTTGGGAGAGAGGGAATCTTGGTTGCTGCAGCCCCTGCAAAACTTAGGCTGGCACTGAGCCCTTATCCCCCAGCGTGCAGGCTGGGCTGGCTGCTCACCCCCGCGCAGCCCAGGGCTGCTGGCTGGAAAGAGAAGATCCCACCAGTCAGCTGAGAGAGGCGGCTGCAAGATTCAGGCTGCTGGATAACAGCATCCCCAGGTGAGTTCAGATCTAACTGGAGCCAGGAGATCCCCAGACAACAGACCTTACCTTCCAGAATGGCACATCCAGCCACCCCCGCTTTGTGAGCTTCAGGGGGGCTGCTACAACCCAAGCAGTGCCGACATGCAAGAAGACAAGCTATTACCACGAGCTGGGACTCCCACAGCCCCCATTTCTCACTGAAATCAGGATGGTGCCTCTGCCAGAAGCAGCTGCTCCTGACTCCTGGCTCCTGCTGAGATCAAAACCATACCTGATTTTTCCCCCTCCCGCTTCAAGCAGCGGTTCATCGTCTCAAAACGTTTCACAACAGAAACGTTCTGAACAAAAAAGGAAACGTTCTGAAAATACTTGGGGGGCCTGATTTTTCTATCGCACAGTGTACAGGGCCGTAAGGAGCAGTGTGTTTCGCTGCTCCGGTAGGTGAATGCCAGCAGTAGCTCTAGTTTGTACAGCTAGAGCCTAGTACCTCTGCACACACTTCTCTGAGCCTCCCTCGGTGTACCCTTTTACTGCCAAAGCAACATGCAATATGTGATTTTGATTCAGCTTTACAGCGGAGAGCTCCAGAGTGAGGAATCAGACTCAGAGAGTGAAATATTAGCCAATAAAAGCATCGGAGTCAGATTTTAGGCATGCTGGGTTTTGTGTTCTCAGGCATTTATAAGCTGCAGATACATTTGAAGTATCAACAATCAGCACTTGCAAAAGGAAAATGAGAACAACAACTTCAGAATGAAAACACTTTGATCTTTGTTGTGGAGCTGTTTAAGATAAGTGCCATAGTTAAAAAGCAATAAAATTCTCAGGTGAAGTATTACATAAGATTTCACTTCAGTTTTTCTCCCTCGCACCACCTTCATTTTACTACAGATACACTAAAATAACTGACAATTAAATGATTGGGCCAAAATTATCAAAAGTGTCTGTCGATCTACTGCTAATAAGTCTTTCTTCAGTACAGTACATGAAATCTGTACTGCACCGATTAACCTAGTTTTTAATTTATAACTTACCATGTGAATTGCATCAGATGAGTAAGAGTGTAGCTACAAAATAGTCAGTGTATATACTCGGAGAAACCTAAGTGGAAGCCATTTTTCACACTGATCTTACACTTGAAGTTACAGATTCTTCACAAAGCTTATCATAAAATATTCACAGAACTAGAAGAACATCAGCGTTACTAAATTATTCACAGTCAAATGTTAACTCGAAGTAGCAGCTTTTTCTCTTCTTCAGAGCACCCACGTACAGAAAATCACTCGCTGTGTAAAGTGAAGATCCATCCTACATGTGGGACTGCCTTTGATGCAGCGTTTGTCCAACAATGCCACCCTACCTTTCCTCTATACTGGCGGAAAGCAGAGGGTTGCAGTCAAGCATGTCCTTGGAGGAAGAATAGCAGCAGTAGAGAAAACATAATTGAACAACTAAAACAGTGGAAGCAGATCTATTTTTCCATTTGAGATTCCAGTTCAAAATTTTTAACTGGTTTCTGCTGGTTCATGTATGCTGCCAGTTCCAAAACAAAGAAAGGTGATCAGGATTACTTATCCTCAAGAAACACTACTCTAGCGACAAGAACTCGCACAGACTGCCAGAACCCACCAGGAATTAGCTGAGGGATTTTAATGGACTCCACAGTAATTTTCACTGTGTAAGGGGAAGAAATGGAATGAGTTTAAATAAGTAAAATGTAAATTAATAATCATCGTCATCATGAAAAAAAGTTGAAATGTCAGAAAAAAATTTTGGCGAGAGAAGATTAATGAGGACACCAAAGGAAAAAGGAGAAAAAAGAAAGTAAACAATGATTAGAAAAGTCAAGACTGTTAGTGTTAGAAATTAGTTATTGCAATGAAATTCAAGGGCTCAAAAATGATTGAGTCAGCAGGTGATCAAAAACATAAATGAATATTAAAATAATGAAGGACAATAAATCAAGGTGAACTAACTGAAAATCAAGCCAGAATGAGTTTAAGGAATTAGTAATGAACAAAAAGGGACAGCTCCTCAGCAGGTATAAATCCACCAGAGCTATGCTGATTTAGACCAGCTAAAGAGGTGCCTATGTGCCGTCAGTAAATACAGAAAACACAACCTTTCACTCCTGGATCCTAACTGGAAGAAAGAAAAGGCAGCGGTCACCAGGATGAATTTCTGCCAGGGGTATAGCAAGCTAAAACTTTTCAGACAAATAATTTACTCACCCAGAAATGCAGTCAGAGGTCCGACATAACTATCTGCAATCTTGGACCTATTCACCAGGCAGCAAAAAAATAAAATCCAGAACACACGCAATTCTGAAACATTTTGTTTCAATGATTTGAAAGCATTATTAAAGTTTTTCATACAAAGTATTTTAAACTGACAAAAATTAATAACCAAAAAGGTGTTAAAAATCCATTTCAGGTTGGAAAAATGTTTCACTTGACCTAAAATAATTTGGGATGGTTCATTTTGTTCAGAAAATTGAAAATCCATTCTTCTCATAGCTCTGTAGCGCAGACCATTTATGGAAACTCTGATATTCACTCTAATCTCAGAAGCATCTAAAATACAATCAAAACCTATATATTTCCAGGATGTACAAATGATTACCCTTTAAAGAATGCAATATTCATAAACAAAAAACCCTACTCTAAATTCCACTGAGAACAAAAAACTCTGTATTTACGTTTAGGAATATAAGTTCTTAAATGAATGAAATTCTACGATATGAACCATGAATAAACTTAATATGAGATACCTCTACATATGTAGATGGAGATACTTAGCAATGCAGGCAAAATAATTCCTGAGGAATATTTTGCAAAATATAAAGCACAAAATTGACACAATATTAGTTATAAGTGGCCCCTTTCTGAATGTATTACTCGCACCATAGTATATAATAATTCAGTTAAGGAATATCATCTCTAATTGGCAACATTAGCAGAGTAGCACACTTAATTTCATTTAAAGGCTTCACATTAGGAAAGTAAGGGAATTAAAGCAGGCCATGACTTTCCATATATGCTTACCTGAAGACTTTGACCAGCCTCTCCACAGGAATAAAGGAATTACCTGATAGAGGGCAAGCATAAGATCCTAAACTGTTGTTGCCTTACAGTCCCGAGCATAAAGCTGAGCACAAGATGCATCTGGCCACAGAAAGGAGCTTTAGACAGTGCAGAAATGGCGTGAGAAGAGAAATACGGACACTAGCTACCCTGGGAGGAAGAGGGCTAGTACCTTAAGGACCTCTGTGCTCAGCAGAGAATGTGAGACAAGTGTATCTTCTGTGCTATACACACCCATGACAAACCACAGCATTTCCTTCCCTTCTTAAGCCTCCTGGTATACATCATGAGCAACGTCGCTGAAACCAGTAGCTGTAGAGCCATATGAAACCTGGTGTGACTGAATAGAGAATTTGCCTCCAGTCCCTGACCACAAGAATCGAGCTCTTCTCTCACTCACATTAACGAAGTCCCCGGCTGCCACCTGATACATTCATACTTAATTTTGCCATCTCCTCGGTAAGTGTGCCAGGTTGTTTTAACAGACACTGCAATATCTGCAGATCAAACTTTGCCTTGACTCTGTCACAGCCCAACGAAAAAAGCATCCCAACAGAGAAACTAGAGGGAAATCAGCAAACCTAGACTCTCTTTTCACCACTGACTTTGCCGTGTGTTCTTGTACTTGCAACACTGATATATCATGTTTTGTTCTACAAAAGAAAATTCATTAAATGTTTATAAAGAATTCTGGGTTTCTCAGAGGGAAATCGTTACCAACGTTCAATATTATTAGAAATAGCATGTGGAATAAGCTAAAGCAATCTATCTCAATTTAAGTCAATATAAACATTTTTGTATCGTCTCCCCAGCATCATCTTCCTGCTAACTGCTGGTAAATGGCTGCTTTCTAAGACTGGTTTAAAAAATTGTTTGCACAATCAAAACTGCATCATGTGCATTTTAAACAAGAGTAAAGCCAGAAGCTAACTCTAATTCCACCCTCCCCTGCCTCACCCAGTGAAGTCCACAGTAATATACATTTTCAATTACTCTCCATTCAAAATTCAACAATTCAACAAACTGTCATATTAGCAACAATTGCGGCTCGTTGGCAAAACCTAACACTATTATTACACAGAAACTGTCAGCACAAAAATAGTGTCATTTCTCACTGAAAGAAATGTTCTTACAGAGCTCCATCCAGCAGCAATGGATGGCACAATTTAGGCTATATGTTTTCTAAGCAGAGCAGGGTCATTTAAATATCATTTTCAAGCAATCTCTAGCTCTGCCTCAGAAAATATAGTAGCATCCAACATCTAATTATTATCCTGAAACATTCCACATACTGTATCTCAGAACAACATGAAAACGAACTTCTATTTGTCTCTTCAAACATTGAATAGTTTAATGTTATGGTAAATCAGACTGAACTAGAATTAATAACTATCAGGTGCAGAATATTATTATACTAATTCATAAAGCACAATTCACATTTTCTGGTATGATGAATTATCTTGCTAATGAGGGCTGAAATATAATAGAGCAGCTAATAGACAGACTCTTTTCACTCATGTAATATAAGTTACTCCGTACTCAGTTACTTAGTTTAATCAGGTAAAGTATTATTGTATTACATTTTCAAGTTCCTTGGGGACATAGCGTCTTTTTTGATGGAAAGCAAGGTTACTTGGGAATAACAGGTCATCTTCATCAACGGAGGATGTCACCTAAATTATCTCACGATTTCTACAGGTTTGGGATCATACCAAGCAATTACTAACAGCCAGCTGATGGGTGTTGCAGCCTCACTGCCTACACAGTCACTGCATCTAACCCCACAGTAAATAGAATATAATTTGAGATAATTTATTTCCTGAAAAGAAGAGGGGTGAGTTGTCTCAGCTATACTCTATCCATATGGGCAGTAATCACAGAAGGGCTGATTCCCCATTTCTTGTTTACGTGGCCATACTGTGGGTCCCCCCACTGTATTTAAAATGGGAACACTACAGGGAAAAGATTGGCCAGAATCTCATAAAGATGCATTCCCTCTCTTAAGCTTCAGGAAAGGCAAAAACACCGTCCTGGGAACGGGAAAAAGTACCATGTGAGTTAGTATGGTATCACATATGATCAAAACGAGAAGTTCTACTTCAGAACTGTGTGAAATGTTTGCAACAGAACATGATGAAACTATTCAACGTATGATTGACTTCATGTGATGTTATAAAGTTGCACATGGAAGGACTACTAGCATTAATGAAACTCAACTGAATAATAGCCAGGGTGCAGTTTTGTACGTGTCACAGCACAGCTCAGTTCTTAACTCTGAGAGCCTTGATTATATTTTTCAATTTTCTTGAACCCCAAGCTCAGAGCTATACTGCTGTCCAGTGAAAGACACTTAGGGAAATGTTTGCAACAACCCTAACAAATGAAAACCACAGCGCTCTGCACAGCTCTTTTCTGCTATTGCAGTCCCGGTCACATCTGGTGCTCCTTTTATCCTAAAACAAAGATAAATTCATATGTGAGAACAAAGAGATATGCATGTCATTTGGTGTTATTTTACAAAAGAGAAAAAAACAAAAAAAAACTTTCTGGTTTTCCCGTGTCAGCAATCAGAGCTTTAAATCCATGAAAGGAGATTTGCATTCATTATTTAACCACAAGGCAAGACAACATTTTTAGAAAGCATCCAAGATTGACTAAACTTCCCCTTGGGTCTCCTTTCAGACGTATCTTCTGCAACCCTTCACACTACAAACATTCCACTAGAAAAATGCATCTGCCAGGTTTTAAGATCTCTGCAACGCACCCTATTAGCATATTATTTTCCTAGCCCACCCCCAATCAATAATACTTACCTTTCTGTTACAGCATTTGATAGTTCTTAATCCATCCCTACAGTATCTCACTCAGCCTGCAGCTCTGGCTGTGTCCTGATTTTAGAGCTTGTCATCCCCAAACATACCTCAGATAATTGTTTGATTCTCTTCCTAAATCCACCAGCAATTTTGGAAACTTGCATTACAAATAAAATTATGAATTTCTTTAGCTGCAAAACTGCTGTTATTAATTATTACCATGGAAAATGTTATTTAGTGACTTAGGGCCTGATCCTGTTCCCACTGAACTCAATTGCAGGACTCTCGTTGCCTTCAGAGGAAGCAGGATCAGGTTTTAACTTCCAAAGGCCTAAATACGTCATTAGTAGAGTTTGAATGAACTTTACAATATGATTTTGCTTAACTCGGACATCCTGTAAGAGATCAGCACATTCAAATGCTGAACTCTGACGCTGAGAAACTGAACATGGGGAGAAATCTGGAGGTTATTTTACTTCTGCATTCTGTGGTGCGTGTCAGTGATTGCAACTGCTGCAGCGAGTGCTAGAAATAAAACTGCTGCAGGTAACTCCTGGTGCACGGCCTGGTGCTGGGCACAATTTCTCATAAACACAGCAGGACAACCCGAGTAATCTAAGAATGCAGAAGGAAACGGGGTGGTGGGATAAATATTTTTGGCATTATGTGGGTCAGGATCAAGACTCCAAATCCCTTCCTAAACTTTTGCTTGTTCTGCAGAAACCACCATAAGCAAACCTCTACAATAAAAATGGCATTAATCCCCCCACCAAATAAAGAGGAAAAAGCCTCACATACAGACATTCAGGGCATATTTAATTGACCTTTGCAGCATGAAGATTTAAGTCCTGTTCTGGGAAATCATTACTCACATGCTTGATCAACTACATGCACCTCTGTGCCCCACTGACTTCAATTGGACTAGCTTCACATGTGAAGTTAGGTATATGTATAATTACGTTTAGGATTATCACTTCAACTGTATGCTCCCTGGATCAGGCTATGTCTACATCATTATCCATTACTAAGCAGAGTCCGTAGTAGCAAGCAACGCTGTGATAATTGTGTGGCGAATTATACAGCTCACAATAAGCAAAATAGAGCACTTGGATTCTGTTCACATATTATTATTGTTGTGATTATTTTTAAACTATAAGCACTTCCCACACCAAGTGATGCAACTGCTGAAATTCATCTCTGGGCGAAACATGTGGGACTCTATTTACTTTACAGATCTATTTCATATGGTTTGAATTATGTCTGGTGGCTGCACATTTAGACTCCAATTTGGCAATCAGAGCCACATGTGTTGACATGTAAATTTACAGACTTAAGCCAGAATCTGCTTTTTTGACAAAACCTAACATCTGATCCCCTTTCTCAGAAACATCAATACAAGTAAAACCCTGTTGACTTCAGTGGCAACTACCTAAACCTTATACCACTTAGAGATAGCTACCGGCATTACAGAATGTGTCAGAGGGTATGTCTACATCAGCATTTTATTTCAAATCCGTCAATTCCTCGTCATCCCCATTCACCGCATTTTGCCTCACATTGCAGGGCATTCTCAGGTTGCACAACTGGATTCCTCTTGGATGAAACCAGACTAGAAGATGCACCCCCAGTGCACCTACTGTGCATCAGCTGCTAACGAGCATTCAGTCCATGGGGCCAGAAGAGAGCTAGTCGAAGCGAAATCCCCGTCACTCATGTGATGAACGTTGGGTCCTCAGCTCTAACTGTATCACTCTACAGATCAGATTCTACTTTTAGAGCTCACCAGAACACTCGGGCATTCATATGTGGTTGCCTATTACATTCACTCTATTTATATTCCTCTATACCAAGACTTTTGTAAACGTGTTGATGTTTCCTCTAAATATGAGGACTGATCAGAGGGTCCTCTTCTATACAAGGACAAGCCTAAGCACAAGCCTAAGCATTCAGTTACACATGTATTATTTCTTTCATACTTCAATTTCAAACTCCACTGCAAAGACATAACTAAATGCTGATGGAAAAGTTCACGAGCGCTACGTTAGTTTCTGCTATACTGAACATAGGTTCACCCTAAATTTATCTGCTGGGTTTTGTTACTAAGCATTTAGCACCAACTGTTAACACAAGTACCATTGCAGCCTTTCCACTAGCACTGTAAATATTTGGTTGATGATTTCCCTTAAATCGGCAGTTCTCATACTAGGATACCTATGAGGAAATCAATGATATCCGAATCAGAACATCCTTTTCACTCACTACTCCCAATCTCTATGGCAATTTGCAAAGCCCAATTTGTCCTTTTGCTCACTTTCACTAATCCAAGATGAAGATCTTAAAATCTCCCAAGTGGCCTTTAATTAATGGCTGACATGAATACACAAACACTCTCACTCCGACTGACACTGGAAGTTAACAAATATATCTGCAGTCCCTCAGGATTTATTGACAGTCTTAAAACTACAGCTTGCAGAGCTGTTGCTTATTTGCCCTCTAAACATCTCGGTTCCAAAATGGCCAGAATGCCTTCTTCCTCTTCAAACGTTGCTATAACTTCACGAAGGAAAACGATTACATGTTAGTTCACCTTTTTCTGTTCTACTTGGTAAAGAAACACGTCAAGTACACCCACAGTAAGGATACGTACTCTCCAGTATGTTTAGATCTCGAGCTTCAGCTCTTGAAGCACTTTCTTAGGAAAACCCTCCTTTCTGCGAAATTCTTCCCTTTCCCAAGGATATATCATCGCAGGTATGGAAAGACAGGCCAATGCCGCACATAAAAATGGAAAGATAATTTGTGTATTTCCCACTGCATCATAGACGTTAATTCTCTGTGTGTACAGCCACTCTGCCGCACCATTACACATGCACGTGATGACTTCCTTGACATCTGCATTAGCCGCGTTAACAGAGATGTCAGAGAAATGTACTCCTTTAGAGTGCTATTGACAGCATCGGAATGCCATTGCTCTTTCTAATACCACTTCCTCCTTCCCACGGTTCAGCAAGGCTGTTTCTGTTTATAACAAAAATATAGTCTTGTTATAAGAGATCTCTAATCCCCCTTTCTTTATGGAGGCTCACATCAGTAAGCAGCGTAATGAATATTTTAATAGGCTGCTGGAAGTTTGCTGTAGTTGGTGTTTGGAGCACGCTACTTATTTACAGGGATGCCACTCACGAGCACAATGGGAGCATCGCTGCAAATGACAACCTTCTCTCGCTGGTAGGCTCACCCCAGAACCGCTCTGTGGACAGAAAGGGACCAAGCCACGTAATAGTCATGTCACTGCTGTCACAATTGAGCAGACGTAAAATACAAAAGAGGCTATATAAAGCAGCAGCAAGATCCCACAGAAGCAATCTTTCTCAGCTATTCAGCAGGACCTGGAGAAGCAAAGGGGTAATCAGTATAGTAAGAATATCTAAAGCAGTGTGGGATCCGCCGTGAAATATAAGCAAAACACCGTTACAATAAGTAAGATATCAGCTAAGCTGGGCAGGTGAGGTAAAGAAAGACTCCAAGATACTGAATACCTCAGATGCGTCCTGTGCCTCCCATTCAGTGGGATATGTAACACGGCACTTTTCCATAGGCTTCACAGGTACCACATAGGCCTGGGCTTGTTCAGCTCAGCGGTGGGAAAGGAATTTCACAGAAAAGAATGTTTCATTTCACAGAAACTGCATGCTGGGAAAAGATCATTTGCAAGTTTGCCTGAAAGCTGAGAAAAAGTGTGGGTGTTCTTTTAAAACAAAAAAAGTGAAAAACGTGTAATTACTTCATAGCAGTTAGTGTAAGTAACAATACTGAACAAATTGCAGTGATTACAAAATCCTCTATAAATATGGGTAGCACTATTCTTGACAATAATTAATGTACAGCATCTTCTCAATAGTATCATGATTAATATTTATTCTGATGTCATTTTTGTTCTGGGAGATGGGAGGGGACAAAAGGGAAGGGAGATAACATTCTAAGAGAGCCGAGTACGTTTGAGAAGCAGAACCAAAAGCATAAAAAAATCTGTTTTATTTTTCTGCTTACTGTCATTCCCTCTCCCCTCAAAAAGGCAACGCAAATGGTGCTTTACTGGTTTTAAAAGTAAAGCCAGAAATTATATGGAGTTGGGACTGCTGAATTATTCATGAGTTCTGATTGAATGGGATCATTATCTCTGGCCTTACAAGCTAATAAATACTGTCTAATGCCTGGGTACTGTTTTGATCTAATAGTGTCAGAGGAAAAAAAAAAAGGAAAAAAAAAGACTTATTTTTTGCAAGCTAGAGCCTAAATTAGGGAGGAGCTCCCTGATGAGTTCATTGCAGGAAAACCATGGGGTTTTTTTCCCTTCCATTGACTACAAGGTTCACTTTGCAGTTCTCAGTCTCATGTGCTGCAAAGGCATTTTAACTTGGGCATGAGGTTAAGACGTTGCTCAGTGGTATCTATACAATGACTTATCATTTCTTATTCCTTTCCTATTTTCAGTAGTCTTATCCTTCCCCCAAAAAAAAAGTACCTCGCAGTACAAAATACCCAAAACCAGAGTACCTTCAAAGAGGCAGACAGAGCACAGGAAATATTATGCTATCTAATCATCTGCCTGTCAGCAGTCAAATAACCTTAAATTGCATTGTTCTGTGATTTATTTCAGGATTGATTGTGGTGAGTCTATACTCGCTTGATTTAATATCACCGTAAACAAAACATGTTGTATGGAACCTGAATTAAGGTTCTGCTCAGGGAGCTGTCGAAGAAGGAGGGGAATTTGTTAGAGATGCAATGCCAAACAATGTTTGTTGATAACATTTGAAACAACAACAAAAAAACCTGTTCAAAACCCACATAAATTAAAATTAAAGCCAGGACATTTCATTGGATTGCTTTTCATATGCTTTCTTGAGGATTACTTTTAGAACAGGACTTGTTTCAATAAGAGGAAATAATTAGGATATTATTACAAGTTTAAAAACCCCTCATAATTAGATAGGGATTAGTAACTTCATTTTCATATGATTAACACAATAAAACCCATTTTTCCCCAAAGTAATCGGAGGCCTATTAAGCAACATGAGATCATATATCAAGGGGCCTTTTAGTAATTCAGCAGTTTGTAATATTTACACAGACTGAAAGTCTTCCGCAAAACAGCTGGCTTCATTCTATCAAGAAAACCCACAGTTTTGGGTGCATTTATTTTGAGGTCTAACACAATCCTTGAAGTCGTACCATTTAATTAAGGATTTTTTTTAACAAGAGTTAGAAGCGTGCGAACAGCTAGAGGAAAAGTGTGACCAGTTTCTCAAATAGTGTATCAGTAATGGAGCTCTCTGCTCTTCTCAGTTTAGCACGGGAGGACCCACCTGGTACATCTGGATTTTAAGGAGTAAGCATCTCCTAATAATTGGCACACTTCACGCTTACAAATGCCTAGTTTTATGGTATTTTGTTAGTAAAATCGTGTTAAATGCTTAGCTCCATTATGATAACTAGGCTAAATATGAAGCGAATTATTGATACATTTGCTCTTTGTACACACAGCTCATAAACAGTAAGTAATAAAGAACAGATGCGATGTAAATTTAGCTTCGTGAGTCTATTCAGTGGAATAATTCTCCAAACATTACCTTTTTAGTCTCCCTTTTTAGTGCTTTTAACGGCAGTGAAAATACAAAATTGTTCCTTTTGTTGTTATTAAGTAGGGACGTGATCACCCATTCTGGCTTTTCCGCATTTTCTGCATATGATGCCAGTCATTGCAGCCAATGAGACCTTCAGACAGTAGCCATTATCTGTCACACTCCTGGACCAAAATAACAAATAATATGCCTGGAGGTGCTGCGTTTTGTGACTGCTAGTTTCCCCGCATGGCATATGCCTAGATAGACTCAGATGAGAGGTGATTGCACAAAACTGTGATTGTGAGATGACTTAGCAGAACCCGTGATGATGTCCTAATGGCCTCCTGCAGAGGGGAACAGGGGTAATTGTTTGTCAGGGGAAGGAACACATCTGTAAGGAGGCATCCTCTGCAAACCAAGCAGCCATGTGGAAAAAAGAAAGGGAGAATCACAGTGCAGCAAGGCTGCATTCGAGCCTAATAAAATGAATAACAAAAAGAGGTGAAAAACGAAACAAGGTAGTAAATGACCAGGTTAAAAAGCCTGTTCACTGGTGGGCTCTGGATTAAAAAGAAAACAAGTTGTCTCCGGGCAGTATGGTTCTTTTAAAATGATTAGGTGAAATTCTGTGACTCCCAGCAAGGAAAGTTAAAGCAACAAACCCAGGAAATGTAAATGCATTCCCCCACAGCAAAAACGGGCACAGAGCAACCAGTCTTCCTGTATGTTCTCACTCGTAACAAGGCGGCTCGATAGTCACCAACCCGTTGCTGCAAAATTTTCTTCTTCCGGCTTTTTAATCTTTCGTTTGAAAAATTTACTTTCCATGTGATCACTGCACAGAGAACTGACATCATCCCAACACCCTTTCTAGAGCAAAGCTATTGGAATTGAGAAATGAGAAACCATCAATGTCAAGCCAGGCAATTAGGGCATCAGTCACATCAGTGGGAAGTTGCCTTTAATGTCAACTGGGGCAGAAACAGGCCCTTAGAGTATATTAAGGACCTTATTTTATACTCTTTCAGCATCTTCTATTTGATCAGAAATAAACTGGAGCAAACAAGCTAATTAATCGCATACAGAACGAATTCCCCAGTCTTTTCAGCCTACATCTTAATTATTTATTTTCTAACTACAGAATAACAAACACACTAATCTCAACAGAAGTAATATTTACTAGAAATAAATCAACTGATTATAGCTTCACTGACCTATAGGCTATAGGAAAGAGCCAAAATTCTTTAAGTTTCATAAAATCATCGGTACTCATTATTCCATTCATTACGCCTTACCAGTGGGCATCTGGAAAAGAGCCACACAAAACAAGACTTAGGAGGGGTAGCCCTTGGAGCTCCTACACTCATTTAGCTACACTAACGTAGAAAAGCTGTGCTTTCTTTTTAAAATGATGTCTTCTAAACTCTCTATAAAATAAGCAGAGCATTGAAAAATACCTTCTAATCAGATCTACCTGCAATCAAAAAAGCATCTACCGCAAGTAAATAAACGAAATTTGCAAACAGAATTGGACAAATAATAGCTCTTTTTGTTTTGATGGGTAACTTGGGCCAAACAGAGCTATAAAAATATTTCAAGAAACAAACATTACAGAAATCAACATAGCAATTACTCTGCACCAACCTAGAGTGAATTGCTTCATTTCATTTTCAAATAACCTATATTAAAACCTTTTCCCCCAAATGGAGGTTGATTTTTAACCAGGAAATGAGCCTCTGAAAAGTTAGTTTCATTAAAAAATGTTCCAATGAAACATTTTGGCATATTCTAAAAACATCAGCATTCTCATCTTTTCCTTTCATTTTTTTTTTCTGCCAAAATTATCCACTGTAATTAACCTAAACATTCAAATGCTTCTAATCTCTTAAAAAATGCTGCTTTGGGGGAGCTTATTTCCCTAGAACAAATGTTAGTCAGTCCTATTCACGAACATTTGGGATGAAGTTTCGAGTTTAAGAATCTCTCTTCAAAAATATGCCAAAAATATGCTAAACGTGAAGTACAAACTCTAAGACTTACATGGGTTATGCTGCTCTGCAAATGAATAGAGTTTTGAGCACTGTGCCATGCAATAAATTCAACACTACGGGTAGTTGCATGGTACACGGGCCCATATTTTTCTACAGAAAATATCAGGCAAGAATATGGGAGCATCAGTTAAGCAACCGATGAAAGTACTGACCTGTTTGACCATCAGCTGAAAAGAGGATAACCCTGGAAAGGCCCTTCCACTCACATTGGAGTGTTCCTTCTTGAAGGGAAAAAAGGAAGCCCGTTGCTTTAGTAACTACAATTCCTCAAGAGTCTTGTTAGAGGAAAATACACAGGTCGTTAGCGTGGTGGCAACACGAGGGCTGGTCACAAATTTATCTCAAAACTGTTTTAACAGGAAATTGGGCTTTCAATTAAACCAAATGGTCTTGGGTTAAGTATTTATTTACCAGGAAAAAATAGAAATTGAACTGGAAAAAACCCTAGAATATTTTTCCCTGAAAAATGGGGGGGGAGGGGGTTTGTCCTGCCTTTGCCATTCACAAAGGTGAGTTTCCTATAGGCAAACTGGTCACGGGCAACAAGGAAGTATGCACTGCTGAAGAAAGAGGGGGTTGTTTTCTCTGTGACCTGCCCGTGTTTCCCACTACCTGACCAGAACTCCTGAGGTGTACCTTCAGTCTCAAAGCAGACCACGCAGCAGCGGTAGCATAATTAAGAATAAATATGGGTTGCCTGAACAGACAGAAGCCATGTCTGATGAGTAACTTCCTAAAAGAAAGGACAGGTCTAGGTACCACTGAAGATGTAACAAACATGAAAGTACAGACAAAGTGGTGGGAGGAAAGACACAAGTTAGTTTTTAGGGTTTTAACTTGTTGGTTCTGTGCTCTCATCAACACACAAGTTTATGTAGCCTTGTGGTGCCTAGGGAGTATGTTTTAAAGCTCAAATTCAGAGCACTTATCCTTCTGCTAAATTCATAGTCCACAAAAATGTGTAAACTTTCAATTCTACATATAATATGCTACAAATTTTTACACTTATAATATATTCAAATTTTAAACAGTTGGACTAGATGATCATTGTAGGTCCCTTCCAACTGAAATATTCTATTCTAAAAAACTCTGAGATAGCAGAAATCTTTTCTAGTTCTATTACATTGTGTGCACAATTAAAGCTTACATTTTTTATGAGATTGGAAAATTATATGAAAACTTTTAAAAAATTACTAAAGTGACAGAAAAGATAAAAATCACCATTTCCCAAAGATTTTACCTTGGATCTTAAGAATATGATTTAAAACCATTTTGTTACACTACTTAAAGATTTTTATGGGTTTTTTTAATTATTAAAACTGTAGTTCTGAGTGAGTTTCCTTCTGTTATAACATTGAAGAAAATTTGCATCTAATAGCCAGGATACCAGCACGTGCTTTAAAATTGAAGAACATTTAAATATTTTAAACTGTGCTTTTATCTTATTAGTTTTGAAAATGATAAAGGTAAACCAAAAAAGTAAACTGGCAGCAAAGCGCTGCTTTCGCAGTGGTTCTCAGGCAGCACACGTTGTCTTTCTTTCACCATACAGAAGACATCGAAATACTCCTAAAGCTACCCTCGTCCTGGATGATGGATCCATCATCCAGCCTGGAGGCAGAAGCCAGAGTATGCATTTGTGTTTTCACGCTCACTGGCTTTTGGTGGGCTTTTCTAGTCAAAAAAACATGAGAAACAATCGTTCACGTCTCCTCCACCTTCTTCATAACAGCTTTTTCAACTACATTGAACACTTTCTACTAACTCATTGAAATTTAGATGGAATAAAATAAAATACGCCACAGACTAATAATAAGGAAAGGCTTCTTCTGCCCCATTGTGTCTATTGCACCACGCTGATCTGTTCAATATCACTTATACGTGAAGGAGGCTAATGAAATAAAAAGAAGCAAAATTTGACCTGCAAAATCTGTGAGATTTTTTGCGAGTCACAGAAAAAAACCGCTTGTTTTGACATCAGATAGTATAAAACCTCAATAACATGTGGCTTTTTAAATCTTGAAATCATGTAGAACTGTTGCATGTAGACTCAGATTAGAAGACATAGTGCAGTAGAAGCAAAGTCAGAAAAATTTCTAATAAGATGATACAATTTCAATCATTTTGCAATGATATAAGGGCATACGAAGAACATTTAATCGAGAATTAAATGAATGAATCTTACAAGAGTCAGGAAACTTTCTGAAAGGGACAGAACATCTCAGTATCTTTGCAACTGAACACTAAATATTTTATATTTAATAGAGAAGGGAAAATGCTGTTGAAAATAATGGATGAAATTGCTAAATAATTAAATATTGTGAATTCTTATGGATGATAAAACCAGGCTGAGTGGCTGTCATGTTTTCTTTTCTGTATAAAGTAGTAAAAGCAGTAAGATGTAATTAGTCCTGGAACACAAAATGGTACAACTGGCTTACAGTATCTTGAAAAGAACAAGACATAAAACACGATGTGAAAGAAAAAGACATTATAAAATGTGGTGGATGTACCCACCAGTCTGCATGGTAATTCATGAAGAAACCTCAACCTATAGAGAAGAGGTGGGAAGACTTTTCATAGGAATTCGGGCCCTAGGAAATTAATGTAAGTTTTATTCTTACAAAGAGATAAGGCAGGATTTCACTGCTACCTCAAAAATGAATTTTGGAACATAGGAAATAAAAGCAAGAATAATTTGAAAAAGAAATGCGGTGCTAAATGAAGTCTAATTTCCTTCCTACATGCTTTACTTCAGTGGGTGTATTAAAATACTCAGTACTAAGCATGTGAGTAATCATTTGTTGAATTGTGTCCAAAGTGGTTGCTTGCCTGAACCAAGTCAGATGAAGTAGATGTGGGCAGCTCAAACTCAAGAACAGCTATTTTCTCATTTTCTTTCCTTAATTTCAGACATCACACCTTGTTCAGTTAATGCCCCTGGCAGTCTACTAAATCATTTTTCTTCAGAACAAAAATAGCATAAACAGCCTAAATTCCACTTTACACAGAAGTGAGAACAGAAAGTATTCAGTTTAGCAGGCACTCCAAATGAAATATTTCCCCTCCTACCAGGCATTACCTCTCTGTTTCTATCTTATTGTATAGTCCTCTGGTAGAATCCTGTTGCCTTGCTAGGAAAACATACAATGAAATTAGCACGCTGGCCAACAGTGAATCACAGCTGGTAGTGATGGTAGGCACTTCTAAAGATGTCTCCGGTACTTGTCCATGCAAGAGATAAGAAAAGAGGAAATGGCCTAAAGTTGCACCGGAGGGGGTTTAGATTGGATATTAGGAAAAATTTCTTCACCGAAAGGGTTGTCAAGCACTGGACCAGGCTGCCCAGGGAAGCAGTTGAGTCATCATCCCTGGGGGTATTTTAAAAGACCTGTAGATGTAGCGCTTAGGGACATAGTTTAGCGGTGGACTTGGTAGTGCTAGGTTAATGGTTGGACTCGACGATGTTAAGGGTCTTTTCCAAACTAAATGATTCTATGACTCTTTGAAAAGTCATTGTTTTATGCTATTTTATACACATAGGTATATCGTTGTAATGTGTTTCACTAATCTGTGCATATATATATGCATATCTTTCATAAGCTTTCGTAATTTAGCACTTTTGCAGCCATGTATGTTGTATCTTGCTGTTATATTTAAACTTCGTATTGTCATCTTAAAGTGAATGCTAATCAGTAAACATGTATGTGAGCATTTAAGACAGATCATAAGGTGACGCTATTCAAGAAGGTATCTGCTCCTGAGTATAACTGTGTTGCGATGTTGCCACACCACAATAAGTTCGTAAAATGTGAAATTTTTTTCTCTTCTAACAACTAGTAACAAAATATTTGAGAGATTTTTCATGGAAAAAAGATATCAGTATCTGATTACGCTAATAGGTCACTTTTGAGAGATTTTCATGGAAAAAAGATATCAGTATTTGATTACGCTAATAGGTCACTCTTCTATGCTAACACTTGCCTATAGAAGTTTCAATTAGAGCTACTCTTTTTCACTCAGAACACACACCAAGAGGTCAAGAGCCCCAAATAATCCCTGACACCATCAAGAGCTGAAGGGATTGGGAACTTCACAGGTGGTTCTCAAACAGGATGTGACAACAGCACCCTGTGGGGATCCATCGCGCTGTGGGAATTGGCCAGGGCTGGCCGTGAGGGACCCTTCAAACTCATTCCTCTTACAAATCCCTGAGGCCAGCACAACTCCTCAAAAGAGCATACGATATAGCTATAGCCCAGGAATCATGTTTAGACTGTCCAAGAGGCAGATGTTGGCCGTGCTCCTGTCCCTCTGAGCCAACAGATAAATCATAACTATATAGAATGGAATTTTATATTGAGAAATCTCTGTGCGACATCAAAGCCACTCACCTGAAAGTCCCTCGTTTGATCAAGGTAGGGCAGGAATTTGAGGTTTCCAGGCAAGCACTCCGAAGTGGGTGTCTCATGATGTGCAGTTTCACCCTTCATCCAAGGAAGCATCAACAAAACTGGTACATTCTTGAAAAAAGTCTTTGCATAAATCAGATTTTTCTGGAAAAACAAATTAAGCATTTTCCAGTTCTTACCCCTGTGACCTAGTCTTACTTTCTCTCTGGCAGATATCCCTGAGAAGTGGCATACAAAACAGAAAAATGTTGATTTGCCATGTTCTACCTCAGTCTGATTTAGCATAACACTGCAGTATTTTTCTGTCTTTTATATCCCCCAATCACTTGATTACGGAGTTGCATCCTTGCTGAACCCTGGCCCATAAAAAATGAGGGAACACAATGACAGTCAGCCAAAATAACACAAACAGCTGCTTGTCTAGACATACGAGTAGTGTCCTGAAACCCTGGCAGCCTGGTGACATAATCTAAAAAAATTTGCACCACTATTCTTGAAATGTTTTATTGTGATTATGTAAATCTACTCATTTATTTTCACTGGAAGACATAAAAATGCAGGCAAAAAAAATCATGAATCATTTCCCCCTTGGTTCCTAACTAACAGTATGATTCAAAGGGAGGTATCTGCAAGCTTTTTTCTCTAATGAAAGAATCCTAAGAATAGAATATTCTATAACATCAAGGGACAAATTAATAACTGTTACAATATAATTATTTTCTTTCTGTTACGTGTGCTTATTTTGCTGTGGCAATTATTTGTTTATAAGCCATTAAGTTATTTGCAAAGGCTATTTGATGTTCCACCTCTGATTTAATTAGTAGAAGACAGTCCCTTTACAGCAAACAAAAAAGTTTAACTTTTTTTTAAATTCCCAGTCGAATTTATAATTTCATTTCTTTGGGTTTTATATCCACTTCTAATTATAAATACACGGCTTTTTTCAATTAAAACGTGCACATAAACTCCACAAAATATGTGACAGATCACCACCAATGACACAAGGTATCAATAGTCCCCACACAATCACTCTGTACTCAAAGTTCCTGGTTCCTCAAATTCTAAGGAAAAATAAATAAATTTTAAAAAGAAAAGCAGATAATGGGCTCTGACTTGCCCTAGCCATAAAAGATGGTGACATCTGTAGTCAAAACAAGGAAGAAGTTCTAGAGTCTTTGGGTGCTTCACTTCCCCTCCCCTTGTTTGTGTGATTTTTCAAAGTTACATCAGGTTGTCCGTGATCCAACCTGCAACTTTTCGTGACTTCAACTTGATTGCACCTTCGAAAAACCGAGCACCGTGGACAATAGGGCACCTTTGAAGGCTGAGTCCTACACCAAATGTCTCCAAGTTTCAAGAGCATTTAATGGCTAGAGATATTCTGACTTTCTTGGCTGCTCAGAAGGGGCTTAGAGGTAGACAAGATGAATAAGGGGATCAGAATTTGACCCCCTGTTTTTGTCACTGTAATTTTTGGCATTTCTGTGGCCTAAAAAGACTAGGGAAATCATTTAAGAACTAATGAAGAGCTATTTACCTCCTAAATCTTCTTCCCTTGAGTAATGAAATAATTACCCTCCCATAATCATGGAAATATTCAACTTGAATCTTAAATTGAGCTGTTGTGAAAAGTGGTAGTGATGTTACATAGGTGATCACCATGGTAACATTTGGAAACCGCACTGTCGTCAAGCCAAGAATATAGTTTTGCTTTTCCCGTAAGAACAGTATAAGAGACTGAGACTGAACTCTTCCAAGATCCCATAACGATAAGTGAAAGCGAACATTTATCTGTCTTACCCACTGGGACAAAGGGTTGGGGGAAAAAAAAACCACCAACAAAAAAACACCAGCAAAAAACCTCAAAAAACTCACAGCCCAACCACCAGCACACTGTCCATAAACTGAATTACTTCATAATGTGATATTACTGTTTGTTAGTTTTGTTTTGTTTATTCTCTGTACATTAACTCAAGGAGGATCCCAAAGGAACAACATGATAGGACTACAAGGAGAAATCAAAAGATTTTATTTTCATAACTTAGATAATTAGACATCCTGCAAACTATTAGAGCAGTTACTTACCTTTTAAACTGTGGCTCTTTTACAAATGAGCCCTCTCCTTCTCCTTGATTCTTTTGATTTTTTTTATGCAGTATGATTTTCTAAACTGGCAGTGGTCACTGCATCTGAAGCCTGTTCACTTCAGGCTACCCAGTCCAAGTGCCCCAAGCATAAATCTTGCTCACTGTTCAAGGGGCAGCCCAAGGGATGATCGATACTAAGAATGTTGTTTTCATCAACAGTCTAAGAGATACAATGAAAGACCATACTTTGAATATTCACCCTTTACAGAAGTGGTCTGAGATTAAAACCTCTCAGATTATGTAAAACATACAGGACACTACAGAAGAGATGGGCAATTTTTGCCACATTTTTTCAGAAACCAGGGGATGAACCAACGTCCACCGCAAGTAAGTGGCTGGAGGCTCTGTATCAAAGCCGAAGGAGCAAACGTCTCCCAGCTCAAAGGTACCATGATTTTCACTTTGACAGTTGCTTTTCTGCCTGAATGCTGTGTGGTATGAAAGCGTAACCATTCAAAGGGGAGATTAAGTATCTGGGATACTAATTTTAGTTAAGCAGGATAGAGAAACTGAGCTGCCAATGACGCTAGAGCACACACCGCTGTGGAGATGGTAGACAAGATGCTCAAACTGCATCTGCATTTTACAGCCGAGATTAGAAGGATGATGTTTTTTCCTAAAATGTACAGTTCATTAAAAATCCAGATCATAAACCAGAAGATTTTCAGAAAGGATGTATACTTCTAACAAATTACCAGGAAGTAGAGGATTACTTTCTCCTGTAAAGGACATTCTTTCTATTGAAGAATTAATATACCTGAGGAACATTCACATTCATTCTTCAGGCAGTATAAGGAAAGCAATAAAATAGCAAGCAGCAGGTGAGGTGAGAACAGTAATAAAGGCAACATATCCAGGTTCTGAAAGGATTCTCAGTTTCCCTTGAACTAACAAGCGATCTACAGAGTGCGTAGTGGATTTATAAAGGCCTAAACTTCATCTAGTGGTTACTGAATTAAACTATTCCATGACAAAATAGGATTTGTCTCTCCTAACTTTAGCTACCTAAAACCTAGGCATCTAGTGTAAACTGGCTTTCTTTGTAGCCCGTGACAAGTGATGAGTGGATATACAAAGGATAGTATACCCTATCTTAAACACCCCTCAGCATCCAGAGGGCAGTTGTCCCATCCTACTACTTCTCTTCCATTGTGCACAGTGGAGTTTTATCTCCTAAAATTGGCATCGCATCTGCTAAACTCTGAATTACTTAAACAGTTGGTATTGCACATGAACTCCAGCCTTAACCAAAGAGAGGACTGTCCACACCTGCTCACCAACAATATCAAGCCTAGGATGGGACTGGTGCAATGCCACCATTTGGCCTGAAGCTCCCTGCTACCCGGTTATAGTGACAAACTGGACCACTGCAAAAGGCAGCCAAAATTCTGCCCCAGTGAAATGGGAGCAAAGGCCACAAAGGATTCTTCTGTCTGCTTAGCACAGAAGGAGAAGATGCAGATACTGCAGAAGGAAGTAGAGCTCAAGATCACTTTGACGGATGTAAAGAGGTGCTGAGGCAGAAACAGCATGTGGTATCAAGTAAAAAAAAAAAAACAACTGTTTTAGCCAAGTACAGATAAGGACAACTCACAGACTTTTAGACTGCTCCAAAGGCATAGATCAGTGCAGAGCGTTAGACTTTGAGCAGCACTTCTTTCTTCTGTGGACAGCAGGGGCATCTGACTAATACAAGATCACCTACAGTTCACTCTTGGAGACTTTAGAAGCTGTAAGAGGCCTCTTTATTCCTGGAGAGCCTGGGATAACAATTTTAACAGATGACACACTCATAGTAGACTACGGTCGTGTGAAAGAAACAGCAGATTTCTTCCCTGGAAGAAGTTCTGAATCAAATGTCCCTTTCACTGACTCCACTATCCAAGCCATTTTAAATGTGCTTGTCGGTCTGTGGTCAGCTGTCCTTCTCAGAAGCCTTCCCGTTTTCCTAAACATAGCACTTTCAAGTCACAGCCCTGTTTGTCTCCTTCCCTTGAGTGGGATCAAATGGATTATCCTCTCGTGACCCCTTCCCAGAGCTGCTCTCTGTTCTGGTTAGGAGACCAAATGGGGCTCAGCAGTCCAAATGGTTCGACCCCCTCAGAGCCTGTCAGTAAATCTGTGGAGACAAGAAACAGCTCTTTCAAAATAAAAGTTTTAGCTCTTTGCCAAAGAATACACAATTTAGGAAAATGGGTCCAAAGCACAGAAGAGTGTTATCTAAATATTTCATTACCTCAGCGTAACCACTTTATTCCAAATGAAGAAGGATCCAGCTCATTCCTGCCTCTGCTGGAAGACGCAGCTGTCTTGCTTATAGTACTCTCCCTCTCTGCCTGTGTCTGCCTGTTCAACCTGCTGACAAAGCCTTATTCCCTCTAATGTAAAGTTTAGGATTGAGGAAAAATAAGCCTAGTCCAAGTAAAGATTTTTTTTTAGGTCAGGTGGATACATGCCACAGGTATTCACTAATTAGCATCTTCCCCATTGTGTATTCCAGGACCATTAGTATTATCTAGGATGGATTCTTATCTCTGCCTTTTTCTCGGCCCCTTTGTTTCTTTCAGAATCTCTTTGATTTCTCTTTGATTTACTCTGTGCTGGCTAATAGATAATTAAGGTCATCTTATTTATCAAAAGTAAAGCTTATGGCTGTCTTACACTCCTTAGAGCCATATTAGAGTTTAGGGTGTATTTCATGAATAATTTATAAACTGAATGCTTTACAGGCTACAGTTCTCACATAAGGAGACAAATGTCATACATACATCATTCAAAGGTACACCCTACTGGAGAATAGGTTTCTGCCTTGATTTTGGAGCAGTAAACTCATCATTCATTTTCTATTTGCTTGTCTTGGCCACTAGATTGTATAGGCAAGAAAGTGCCATGCAAGGAAACCTTTTGCACTGACTATTCTGACAGCAACTCACAAGAGCCCCTAGAGAGCTAAAAGGAAAACTAAGAGTTCTGGGTGGTCACCGTGGGTGGCAAGTAAGACTGCACAGTGTCTGGCCCTACCCTGTGCCCTCCCAAAGTAGTAGGGTATGGCCTACAGACCATACACATAGCCAAATTATTCAGATCTCATACTTGGGGGACATATGCACAACAGGAGTGGGATCCCTGTACATGGAGAGTAAGGAAAGAAAGAAACAGACATTTATTCATCAGCACAGTGCACCAGAAAATACTTCCATCGTTCGTACTTTCATGAAGTAGTGCTCAGAGTAAGAGCTCGTCAGGGAAAAAAAGGAACAACTTGCAGCTCCCTCATGCCCAGGTTTGCATGCAATTGCTCAGATTAGAATTTGTCACTCATTTTACACTCACATAGGAGATAAAGTAGAATCAAACAGCTGGAAAAGACAGAAAACGTCATCTACCCTGTGTCCTACCAAGGGAACAATCATCCTTAAAATGCTCATATTAGATACTTGTTTGTTCCTAAAGTAAAGGTAAAGATACTTGTAAAGTTCCTAAAACTGTTCCTAAAGTTTGTTCCTTTAACACTGGGTATTCCATAGCCGCCTCTGACAGCTTATTCCAGTGATTTTCACAATACAACATTAACATCGCCCGTTATTAGGAAGTTTTTTAAGTATCTAACCTGCATCATATTTAAGCCCACTCTGCCTATTCTTCACAGACACGGAGAACAAATAATTTCTTTTCTTTTTATAGCAGCTATTTCTTTATGTGCTGCCTGTTATCATATGCTTACACACACACAAACGCACTTCAGTTATCATTTTATTTAGGCTCGATTACTCCTTTTCCAACCATTCCTTGCAGGTCACAACCTCTAAAAACTCTCACTGCTCTCCTTTGGACTACCTCTGTTTGGTCCACAATTTATTTGAAGTGTCCAAAACTGGAAACAATCGTCCCGCTCAGACCTTCCTGGTGCTTGATATAGCATTATTCCTCATGTTTATATCCTAGTGCATCATTTGAAATTTTTGCAAGAACTTCCAGTTTTCACTTGCTTCTGACCTGTGGTCCACCATGACCACCACATCATTTTCTGCAAAACTCTTATGTCGCCAGTGCTCTCCATGTAGTTTACATATATTTGTAAACCCAGTGCCTCACTCCCCATTGGGAAGTCCTCTTAGTTTGGCGGCATCTATAAATTTAATAAGCTACTCTAGCCCATCAGTTAGGCCATTAATGAAAGCAAGAATAATATCAGATCCAGAACAGAAACCTTTGGATGCTCAACCCAACATAAATTTTGGTAGTGAAATACTACTAACTACAAGTTAACTACTTGCTCTGTACATGTCTCTATATATTTTAGTGTCTTTCCAGCAACTGGAATAAAGCTGGGTGTTCTATAAATTCCTCGCTTTTCCCACTCTTTATACATAATTTCTACGTTTGCATTTTCTAGCATCTCGGTAACTTGTCTGTCCTTCAGAAGTTCCTACAGATACCTGTTAGAGGCTCCGAGAGTTCATCAACCAGCCCATTAAGTACCAAGGACAAAGTTCACCTGCCCAGCTGACATGAAAACATCTAAATTTTATACATCCTATGTAACCTGTTTCTTCCTTATTCTTTCCTGTTGGTGCTGGTATTAGGCCACCTTATTGCAGCTGACCTTTACATTGAAATCTGACACAAAAGGCATGACACTTGAGCCCTCCCCACTGTCACCCTCAAATAGCCTTCCCTCTCTCTTGAATAGCTTCTCTGATTTATATGCTTGCAGTTGGCCTTAGCGAGCTGACCTAGTTTCCACTTTGTGCAATCTTCCTTCTTATGTTTGAAGTACGTGAAGAGCTCTTGATTTAGCCAACTCAGGCTCTTACTGTATTTCCTATCTTTCTTCCTCAATGGGATAATTTGCACTGTGCCCTTAGTAGCGTTTCCTTAAGGAACTGCCAGGTCCCTGCTTACTTTCTCACTTAGACCAGCCTCCTAACAATCTCTCTCTACTGTGCATACAGTAGACATATTTAGACTAATATTATTCCCGATAAGGTCATCAAGGATCACAAAAATCAGGTTTGTGCTACTATTATTTTTGATTTTGGACAGTTACTGAACTGTTGGATAAACAGATTTTTCACTCCACCCAGGAGTGGCTGAATTCATCTACACTCTTCCACATCTTCTAAACATCAGATTTTCTTCCAACAATTTTAAACTGATAGATGTGGAATTCATTAACAAGTGAAGGATTCAAATAGTCACTAGTCATGATGACTTCCAGTAAAAATAACACGCAGATACTTACAGGTGAAACCTATGCATCTTATTTTTCTTGAGATGCTATTCTAATGATTCCAGTCTCACTTTTCTTGGGTATCCTTGCCTCCAACCCATTCAATCTTTTTCCTTGAAGTCATTCTGGTCAATATTGTAAGCTTTGGTAATACACTGTTGCCAAGATTTCTAAGCATCTGTAGCATCTTTTGGCATTGCTACACAAATAACAGCACAAAGAGCAAGAAACGTGATGTACTACTAAACTGGAGCATAAGTCAATCTCTTAGATCTGCATCCATTGAGTTCTGGGTTTTGAGGGGTTGTTACTGCTTTTGACAGTTTTATTCAACTGCTTTTGATGGAGTTACCAAGGTTTGGATTATCCTTCACTTTGAAGCGATTGCATACTCTTAACTTGAAGTAAGTGCAATTTCTTTTAGACCAAACATGAAAGTGTGAGAATTTTCAGTGCATAATACAATCTAAGGAAAAAAATCCAAAACTATCCAATAATAGTGATTTTAAGAGCAAGAGGGACCAAGGATTGATCCTTATACTCTATAAAGGTTATAGTGAAGGAATAAGGAGAGAATTAAACCATCTCAATTTTTCAAAACAATCTAAGTAATTTAAGAGGGTCTATGCCACTGACTTATACTTTTGTTATTTAGCCATCTTTGAAAACCCCTGCTCTGTACTACCAAATTATTAGTGCTCCCTGTCTCTAACAGTACTGAAATAAAAGCATAGCTTGCCTGGAATTGGGCTGCTGTTTATAATGCAAATTAGTAAGCATTTTTCCCCCCATAAAAAGTGATTAATTTACAATGTTTAGCAAGTTTACATTCTGGACCAGACAAGATAAATCATGCACACAAAATTATACTGAAATCCAGTCAACACATCTTTAGTAAATATGCTTTGAAGTGTCGGAAATGAGAA
>NW_008795629.1:807100-829024 GCF_000699145.1 Aptenodytes forsteri
GAGGAAGCTGGCAATTTTTTAACCCCCCCCCCCCAAAGTCTTAAGAGAACGATACCTGTATATACCAAGTTTTCCTAAAATACCATTTTCAAAGAGTTCACAGGGTAAACATAATTTAGAACACCTTGATCACAAGCGATGGTTGAAAAAGAGCTTTATAATAACAAAAATATTCAGTACTTCAACTATTCAGGGTTCACGACTTGAAATGATTTCACCCAATTGACATTCTAACATCAAGGCAGAGATAGAAAAGAGAAAAAGCTACAGATATGAATACAGTAACTTTAAAACCACTACATAGGGATTGAAAAATATGGATTATCTTCATAAGAAGCTATTGCCTGGTTGATAATTTGCAGATGACCTAATAACAACCCAAATGTCTGTATTTCTCACAAACCTATAATTATAAAAAACCCTATTCTTTTAATCATCTGTAATCATATACACGTATTCAACTTAACCCTGTCTTGGAATGCAGCTAATGTCCTCAACATGAGTCCCCATCCCTGGAGGTATTTAAAAGACGTGTAGATGAGGCACTTAGGGACATGGTTTAGTGGGTGGTGGTGTTGGGTTGACGGTTGGACTCAATGATCTTAGAGGTCTTTTCCAACCTCAATGATTCTATGATTCTACAAATAGAAGGTGGTACACGTGTTTGACAGGCCAATTTGTCCCAAATCTTACATTTTGTCCTGAAAGAGCAGCAGCACATAACTGCACCTACTCAGACAACACCCAAGAATCAACTGTGACTCAAAGTAACAGCTTATGTACCATTTTCTCATTCTTCTGAAGAGACAAGGGGGAGGGGAGGGAAAATTTGACTTTAACACCAAGAAGGTCTGATGAGCAGAGGGAATGGCACCAGCTTTATTTTTACTGGGTCTTATTTCAGCCCCACAGAGAAAAACAGAAGCCAATCCCATATATATATTCTCCTTGTAATTTGACTCACAACTTGAGAAGGGCAGGAAAAAAGAAAAGAGGATGCTCATTTACCTCCATTGCTAAGTGATACAGATGAAGGTGCATATTACATTGCACAACGTATAGTCAAATACACTGCACAGTAACGTGCAAAGCAGTGGTGGTAAAATTTTAACAGCGATGTGCCTAGTAAAACTAATCTGATGAAAATTTCCTTCATGTTCAAGCTGTAAACTGTCAAAGGCGATTAATAACCAGAGACACCAGATATTAGACATAATGCAGCTTTTCCACATTATAATCTAAAATCTGCGTTCTTTGCTAAGAGCATACGCAATGTGACTTTTCCTAGAGTTCCTGCTGTCACCGGGACAAGAGGCTTGAAGTTGCTCTCCGCTCACTCCTCCGCACTCTTTTGGCCGCCACTGGTCCAAGGGCTCAGCAACGACCCCGTGGGAAATGGCACTAAGGGCGGGAGTTACAACGGCAACGGTGCCACGTTTTCACATTGTAAATCTGGTAGTCCAGCCTACAGATGTCGAATTAGCCTTGGCAACTACTCTACCCTAAATGTGCTCTTCTGCATTACCGGCAAATAGCTATGCACTGCACTGCACTGCAAAGAGAGGAGGAAGAGGGCTTTGGGTGGGGATGTGCTCCGCACAGAAACCAGCGGCTGCTTCGGTGAGCAGGGAACCGAGACCAGTCCCTCCTAGCCCTATTTCCATGCTATGTGCAGCACTGGGATAAACTGTTCTAGCTCAGAGTTTTACAGCCTGGGCTGACAGTGGAAACTTTTTGGAAGGCCAGCTAGAGAAAGGCATTATTTATTTACACAAAATTCATCACTTTAAAACCGGACTTTTCTTTCTGATTAATTTTATTGATACAACCAACTTGTATTATTCCCCCATAAAAGTTAATAAAGAGCAACACATGGTACTTGAATTCATGCCACTGGCAATACCACAAAATGTTAATTGAAACAGCAACAACCCACTAGCTTATAGCAATGACTGGCAGACACACTGGACTTACTAAATTTGGTGAACTAATGTGCCCAGGAATGAACAGTACAGTAAGAAAGAATAAGGCCTGAAGCAGGGTAGTTCAAACTGCAGTGGGAGAGTTGATATTTTTCTTCTTTCTTGTGCAGAAGGTAGTTGGTAATGGGATGCTTGCTTATTATACGTACATTACTTTGATGGTTCAACTGTACAGGCCAGAAGAGGCAAAAGCTGAAAACTAATTCCTGCCAATTTCTTGCCTTTACCCACTCATTTATTCTGGAAAAAACATCCACAGATGCATCACCTGCTCCAGATCTTCTGACCCTCAAGGCCTTGAAAGATTGATGGTTATTCAGATCCACGAGTCACCTCTTCATCAGCAAATCCTGATGTAACTTGTTTTAAGAGCTAGATTCCGAGAACTTTGTCTAGCAGCATTTACTCAGGGAACAATCCCCTTGACATTAACAGGAGAAATTAATAAAGCAAGCTACTTCTTGGTGTGAATAAAATCCAGCCCTTGATTATTAGTGGTAATCCTTCATGCTATACCACTTTCGTACGGTTTAACCATCTGTTTTGCAGGAGTCAGGTATCACTATTCCCATCCAGACATAATTAAATCTTTACTGAAAAGAGGAAATGCACTGTGAGTTTGTATGCAGATTCTGAGGGGGGAAAAAATTGATAAACTAGAAATCAGATTTTTAAGGGCTAATCACATGAATTTGATTTTATAAAAATATTCTAAATGAAACAAAGCACAAGAAAACATCAGGAGGATTTCCTTTCATACCCTATTTCTAGGAAAATAATATTCAGAAATTAAATTCTTGTCTACAAAACAGTTTTATTAAGAGATGATTTTTAAAAATTTTGTAGAGTTTGAATATTATCCTTGTTAATGCCATACCCTGTTTGTAAGCAGAAAAATCCTTCTTCTTGAGTTTACTTGTCAGTTGAAGTCTTCATGAACAGATGACTCATACAGAACTAGATAAAGATGACAGGTTCTTTAAAGAAAGCGAATCTTTCCAGAATTTGCCAGGTACTGTTTCTGGTCTTCGTTTTTCGATTTATGATGATAAATTTTGATTGACTGAGAACTGTCCTGGGTAAGACCTACTTGATACTCTCAATCTTTTCTTCCTGAAGTCCCCAGGAAACGAAGCGGTGCCTTTTGCTGTTCTTTTACCAAGCCTTACAACTCTGTATCTCTGTATGGCATGAAAGACTCCAGATCTAAAGATAATCAAGACCACATGACTGAAGAGTGAGCCAATTGTATGAGGATCTAGGCTCCAACACTGTAAGGTTAATGCCTCCTTGTTGAAAGCATATAATCATTTTGAAGTGTCGTCTTTGTTTTGTTTTGTTATTTTGTTGTTGGTTTTTTGGTTGTTTTTTTTTTTAAAAAAAAAGAATGACAAAAAAAAGCAGAGCCTAATTTTATGTGCCTGGGAGTAGCTATCTAAGCTTCAGGCAATACAAACGCTGCTATTACTGGGGAGTAAAAGCTCTGCATAATTAACAAACATCATCAGCCTTACAGTTCCTGTAGAATGTAGTAAGTTCCTTGCCTGAAGGCTGCTCTCAGCCTAGTAAGTCTGTTTACCCTGTCCAAGATTAGATTAGTTTAATTATTATGAAAAAGACTGCTAAGATCTTACAGCCTAATTATGCAAATGTTTCTAAATGTTCACAAAAGTAATTTATTTATTTGGAGATAAATGAATCTGTTTTGTCATAAACCAGATTGCAGTCCTGGCAATGTACAAGCAGGGTTATGTGCCCTTAGGCATATCTTTCACCACAAATATCAGTGGGACCCCTGGATTACAACATTTATAAATACATAAATGTTTTTTAGCAGGTTTTTATTGTTTTTGTAAATTATAGTAATCCCGGAAAGAACTATCACAGGTTTAATACTCACCAACCTTGTTATGAAAACAGGGTTTCTCAGCAGAAGCATTTAAAAGATGCTAACAGCTAAAACATTCCTGGTAGACCTATTAAGATGCACCTGTTTTATTATGCTTTGGAACCGATATCTTCAAAAGAGTTCTCCCCTCCTAGTACCGACTCTTGCTGCTAAAATAACCTGCATCAATAAAGTACTATTATTCTAAATAAGGTGGTAGTCGTCTTCTCAAGGCACACAGTGCTAACCTTAACTGGAAGCAATCCCTTTTACATTAGGAATTCTGTAGGTTTTCCTCATAAACCTCATTGCAGCTTAGAGATTTAATTCTTCATCTATTGGTAATTACATGACAACACATGAAATAGATGCAGAAAAACTGTTCTATATTTAGCTACTGCTCTAGTTTCATTGCTATTATCATGGAGATAACCCCTAGGCAGCACACTGCTGCCTTCTGTGAACTCATGCACATTCAAGGCAGATTATTTAAATTTTGGAACGGTAGACACTTAAAATCTGATCTTGACCACAAAGAAAACTGAAAAGCTTAACATGTTGCACAGCTATGTAAAATGAAGTGGGACATAAGCCCAAAAGAAGACCGGCTTTTAAAGAGTTCAAATCTTTTCTTAATGAGACAACTCATCTGTAGGCAGGGGCTATTTTGTGCGCTGCAGAGCATACGTCCCCGACTCTCACAGGCATCAACTTCAGATGGAACTAAAGTACAGGCGCCTTTAAAACGATAAACGTGAAGAGTTTAGCTGGATGTTAGTAGCAAAGCAGGTGAAACACAATTCACATCTCTATTAAATTGGGACATTTTGAGCCAAGTTCATTTAAACTGTAATGTCAATTTGACGCAGTAATGCCTTCTGCCATCAATGTTTATTTTCTACTTGAGACAATAGCATGACATTTTACTGGAAACATATTGCATTAAAATCAATGCAGAGTGACTTCTTGATTTGTTTATAAATTAACCGTTCCTTAAATAAACAGGGCAATAGCTCTATATGGGAATTATACCCACAGTTCTCCTGTGTATTAAATGGAGTACGTGAGCAATGATTTTAACTGGCTGCTATGACATCACCATTATCATGGATATTCAAGACATTAGAAGCTGCTTGCTGTCAGTTAAATGATCACATCTCAAGTGCACCTGCTTTATAATTATTCATTTGGAGCAGGATCATTAACATATTCCTTAAGTCATTTACAGGCAATTTGACTCTACAGTAATGATTTTTCCCCTCTTTGTAACAAATTAATGAGATATATATAAATACGCGAGTACAAATGAAATTCACACAATTCATATCATAATTAGCGTATACCAAAGGTCTGAAGGTTGTCTAACTTGCATTTTTCTGTGGTAGGCAGCTATTCTGCAACACTTAACAGCTACAGCACTGTGTATGATTCTTTCAGAAGGAAGATACCTGTCAATATACTTTCAATGGTGACAACAAGGTTAGTAGTCATGTTAGCTATTGGCACTTTGGAAGTAACATCTGTGGTCCAGGCTCAAGAGTTTAAATGATGAAAGTAGAAGAACTAAGAAGCCGGAGATTTATTAAATCTATCTATTCGACTACGTAAATAACAGTTACTTGTCCAGTATCACCAATGTAATGAACTTGCCCCAGTTTCAAATACGTGCCGTTGTTTCTGGCTAGACAACTTTGAGAATCGTATGGTTAATTGATAAGTGTGTACAAATACAGAGGAGCATATCCACGCACCTGCAATACATCTTAAATAATGGTAACTCATTTCAGGATTTTCCACAGTTTGCATGCTGACAGAACTTCCCTAAAACTGTAAAACCTCTGTCATTAGTGCAAGATAGTGCTGATCTCATCTTGGCTTGCATACAAAGCTCTTTACAGAGGACATTACTGCTGGGGTGAAGGATGCTGTAAGACTGTCAGAAAACTGCAGTGCACACTCATTTTGGCCCAAAGAAACCTCTATCCTGTAACACCTGAGATGCAATAATTGCCTACTCCAGGCACCATCTTTTCCTCCCTCGCAAGATGCAGTGGCCTGCAAAAATGCACAGCAGCAGAGATCATTCCTACATACTGATTGCCCTTAGCATGTCATTAGCCGGTATCATTGGATTTCTGCAGAGAGGCAGAGTGAGGAACAAGGGAATTAAATCAATTTTTTTACTTTATTGTAAAACAATTCCCTCAATCATATGCAAGAGAGAGGCAGCATGGCTCAGTGAACCATTGGGTTGAAATGTATGTACTGAGCAGGTCTACTCTGTCTCTAGCAGCCCCGTTTGTCACATTGGCAACGTGACAGCGAGCAGAAGACTTTCTGCAGGCACAGGGAGAAGAGACAGTGGGATGGGAGCATTTCTTCTAACCCACCCCCCTGAAAATGTTTGGAAAACACCTGCCATTTGGGGAATTTCTTATCTTACACAGCTACTCTTTAGGAGTCACTTGGGAGTATCTGGAGAGACAGAGAGAGGGGAAAAAAGTGTTTCCAGCTTCCCTTCAGTTTGACGGTAGAGCTAGAAAAGCCCTGAATGTGTCCGCAGCAGTGGTATCACCTCTGTCACGGCTGAGCAATCTCTCTTGGACAAGCCCATAAGAGGAACTAGGAGTGACCTTGGAAAGAGCAGCTGCATGTGAGCATAGGGAGCTCTGAGGTAGCAGTTTATAACTCAAAGCATGAGACCAAGGCATTCTGGATGGTACACATGATCCTGTATGACTAACAGATGCAGAAAGACTCCTAGATTTGTCTGCAATTATTTTTCTGTGCTAGGCTTCCGTTTGAAAATCTTGGCCTTAAGAAGACAATGGGATTTTTCCATTCACTTCTGCCACAGTCAGGATATCAGACAGCGGTGGTGAACCAATGGCATATGAGAAACTTAGTAACGTGATGCAAACACCCCTTAGCTTTTGTGATCTGTTTCCCTAATTATCCTGGGGAAATTACAGCACCCTTTATGGAAAAAGAGCACTGTAAAAACAATAGTTTGTTCTATGGTTACCAAATTCTCTGGTTACAATGTGCCAATTTGACAGGTGCATAAAAAATTAAATTGACTTATTTGCTAATGTCATCGGTAGGTGAAGGCGCCACCATTATTACAAATGTTACAGAAAACTGAAGAACACTAATTACCAAATGACACACCAGTCTCAAAATCAAAGCACAGAGACACTGGGGTGGAAGCAAAAAGCAACTGAATCCCCAGTATTTCTTCAGGATATAAACTACTCATACTTAGATAATCTTACAATATAACAACACCCACTGCGTAGGATATGTATCATTCTCACTTATCAATTAGAAATAGAAATTCAAAAAGACTGCTTAGACCTTTGAATATTACACTCAGTCTATCAGTGTAATTTACTGTTTTTAATATACAACTGAAATGCTACGGAAAACAAAACTTTGGATTATAATTTATTTTGCATTACTGAAAGGCAGTCCCTCCAACAGCGTATTCCGCATTATGGAAAACTGAGCATTTGCCCTCCCTATTCTCCTGGTACAGCTCGTGTCACCATTACTGGACCAGATGGCTCTGCTCTGCAGCCCTTTCTCAGGATCCGATGTTTACTGTGTGGCATTGGCAAGGCCTTGGGGTTTTACCTCTCCCAAAATGAAATCTGACAACTCACCAGCTGCCATATCAGCACCTAGATTGCACATCCCTGCATACCAGCCATGGTTAGCTATTCCCTAGGCAAACGAGCAAGGATGGGCTTCTCACAGGATTTATCCTACGCTTCACCACGACAGCAACCATTTAAAGCAATTCACAAACAAAAGAAAGCATTCACTTTCTTTGGTGGAAAGCCAAAGGAAAGTTCCACACGTATATTCTCCTACCTAAGTGCAATCTCTTCCTCCAGTGCTCAAGACAACCTGGCCTACCTGTCCAGCTTGGGATAAACGGCAAGTCCTCAGCCTGCAATTTCTTGGTGCCCTGATTCTTCCCAGGGTCTGTGCCGCACTCTCTCTCTCTTCCCCTCCCTGCCAAATCTTTCTAAAACCCCCTTCTCTTTCCTCAGGATCTCTCTCTCTCTTCCCCTCCCTGCCACATTTTTCTAAAACCCCCTTCTCTTTCCTCAGGACAGAAGAATAGCAATTCTCCCTGGCCATCAAGTGAGCCCTGGAAAAAGTAAACCATCCTACTCCGGACTGTTACTGTGACAATTTAAAGCTGTGCATCCGTAGTTATCTTACCTGTGCCAGCACTTTCCTTTTCCCTCTTCTAACTTTCTCTTCCCCTCCCTGCCACATTTTTCTAAAACCCCCTTCTCTTTCCTCAGGACAGAAGAATAGCAATTCTCCCTGGCCATCAAGTGAGCCCTGGAAAAAGTAAACCATCCTACTCCGGACTGTTACTGTGACAATTTAAAGCTGTGCATCCGTAGTTATCTTACCTGTGCCAGCACTTTCCTTTTCCCTCTTCTAACTTTAAAGACCATTTTACAGCCTTCCTTGACATAAAGCTGCATTCACTCAGGCAGTAATGCACAAGTTTGAAGAAACCCACAATACACATCAGAATAATGCAGAGAGCTCATCATGACTCATTCTTACTTTCTCCATGTTCACTGAAAGCAGTTTTACATTTGTGAACTGCATGATACCACTGAACAGTACCCGAGTGCCTTCTCTGGGTGACAAAACTTACCACTGCAAGTCTGTTGGGCTTCTATTCAGAGCAGAGCAGTATCCATCTAGTTCCTTTCCCCAGGCCCACCCAGCACCAGTCCCCCATCCTCAGCTCCCAGGCAGCGGGCACCCCGCCTGCCAAGCGCTCCTTTCAACCTCCCTGGGCCCCCTTAGCCACAGCCACTGGCTCACCACAGCATCATGGACTCTTTGAGATGGCAAAAGGGAGGGAGATGGACCCTATTCGCTCTGAATTGCTGTATCGTCGGTGTGTGTAAGTGAGGCAGAGACCCCTCTTCCCCCCATCTCTGCTATAGTTCTGCTTGGATCGCCTACTAGTGTGTCAGCTGAAAATATATGCCACAGTAAAACAGTTATCTTGAAGACATTATCATTTACCAGCGATTCAGGTACCTTGACATCTGACAAAAACGAAGGAAATATTATGGCATCTGTATGTCGCACAGGCAAATAACCAAACTTAAATCAAATGTTACATCCTTTTTCATCTCTGACTATTCAAGTAAAAAACAAAATAAAACAAAAGCAGGCTACACAGTACTTCACACTCAGAATAGATTTATTTCATCTTACTGAGGCTTTCTGTATCACTCATCACTGAGGTATCCAGAAACAACATGTTTTGCTTATGAGAACAATAGCCTGTAAATTTCTGAATCTGAAATATTCATGAGAAATAGGTAATGACATTTACAGCTTAACATACACACACTTCGGGCTTCTAATGAAAGATCAGAAAAAGCCAGAGTGCAATGTAGCATTACCCTTTGTTTTCGACTATTCTGAAAGACTCATTCTGCACAGGAAAACAGCCAGTAGAGTTGGGGTACTTCCAGTTATAGCAGTTGTCACCTGGGAGGAGATCTGTGGCTTACCCAAGGCGGGGGGTCCTTTAGCATTGCTGAGCAGCTCTTACAGTGCAGCAGTCCATCAAGGGGAAGGGAATGCTGTTTCCCAGAGCAGTGCTACTGACGGAGCAGGTCCACTCAGGGCTAAGACTCATCAGTTCTCATATACCGGTGAATACTCAACCCTCCTTTCCATTTGACATGTTTTCTTTCAGGTTGGCTTTTCTAAGAAAGGAAAACGTTATATCATTTGGTAGAGAAAGTTTCTTTCAGCAGAATGGCTAATCTGTGTTTTGAGATAGAGGAGTAATAGTCTGCCAATGTTATGGCTGATTTCATTTTTAAAATCAACATTATCACATTGTTACAGATTTGCCAGCTCTATGCAACAATTATTCAGTTGATTATTTCAGATCTTACGCTTCACAAACATATATTCTTGCTAACTAAGTATCTTGTGATACTTACAAGCATTTAATGTGATTCAGTCTAGTTTTCCAAACCTTGAATGTGGCACATCGTAGATATACACCTTCCATATAAAATTGACTTTGAATCAAGTATTGCAAATACAACAAAAAGACTGCTGATGGGGAAGAACAAAACAGAACAAACCCCCAAGCACTATGTTCATTTCTGCATCAAAATTAAAGGTATGCTACGATTCTGGATGCAAAAATTTCTCTAAATATGTATTTATTATTGATCTATCAAAAGATATTAGACTGAATTTAAATTTGATCTCTTCCTATTTCACAGCTCATGAATCCTGTGCAAAATAAGGCAGAAAAAGATTTGACATCTTGAAACATTCAGCTAAATCAAGGCTAAGTTTTCCATCGGTAACAAAATCAAGCACACTGAAAGGGATCGACACCTTTGATTAACAGGAATTTTAGTACCCTCGGAGCACCTGTTGACTACAGCATTTAAGGTAGATAGTCTTGTGCTAATCGCTGCATAAATGTTTAGATAGAGGACTGACCAGAAGAACATGCAATCGGCCAACCTGCACGTGTTCAGCCTGTCCTCTCTGCTTTCACAGGGCATTTCCGTGACCTGGCACCGCTCTTCCTTGCCTCATACGGGTGTTGAAAAGCACAGCTCATCCCCTTAACTCGGGGGGGAAGCTAGCACATTAGGCACCATTTTCATTTTCCCTTTTTCAAGAGCTCAGGCCTTCCTAGACCCACATCATCTGCTCTTACCAGAAAGATGCCCTCTGCTCTTTGTCTTCTGCTTGAAGCGGGAGCCCCTCTCTGCTACACAGAAGATCTTGTCACTCGGTTTTCACATGGTTTGCATTACAACTATTACAAGCATTTTGCACATCTCAGGCTGGAACCTGTAGATGAGAACAGCTTTTTAATGTTCGCTGTAGTCTGGAAGAATTGTGCATTTATTCAACTGAAAGCAGTAATGATGAAGGGAAAAATATTATTTTCAACTCTACTTCCACTGCACATTTCCAAGATGAGGCAGTGAAGCTTCATTTGCAGTCTGTTACAAAGCAAATCAAGACATATATTTAATATCTAAATTGTGCACAGCAGCAATATGGAAAGAAGAGAAGAAACTGCTGATTATGTAGTTCAAGACGGGGCGAAAGAACATGCTGTTCACACATATCAAGTGCCAGCAGCCAAATGTTGGAGCAGTATCACTCCCTGCCCACTTAACGTGCCTTTGTGCAGAAGCTGACACATCTGTATAAATATTATAGGACACTCGCTTGTAATTGAGGTCTCTCATTGCAAAAATAAGGTCTACAGAATTAAGAGCTTCTGAAGTGCCTGGCAACTAAAATTGGAAGATATTAAAGCAATCTTCCACAAGATGGCTCTCTCTCTGTTTGTATTACTGACTCAAACCTATGTAGAGAGAACATAAATAACATTCAGGACAAAAATGCGATTACAGTTTGGAGGAATAAGAGTGCCTCCACATGGGAACAGAGATGCTTCACTGAATTAGGGCAGCCTATGTGACACTGGAGAACTACACACCATCCATTTTCTACAGACTGTAAAGGGGCCTGAGGGTTTCGCAGGGTGTTTTGAAATTACGTCTTCTGAAAGGCACGTGCTTGCTCCACCTGCACTCCAAGCTGGTGGGTTCTAATGCAGTTTCATTTCATCAGCCACATACCTAAGGGGCAGCGCCTAAACTAATAAACCCTACTTTTCAGGGCTAACAGAAGTGCTCAGCTTCTGGACTGGATTTGAACAGATAGTTCCTGGTCTGCTATAAGCATGGGCAGTGAAGCATCTTTGCAAATATAAATTCATACTGGCACTCCAAACTTCAGAAAAAATGAAGCAAAAATAATAATAAAAACATTTCCACCAATTTTTTTTTTAACAATTTTTTTTTTTTAGACATAACTTCAATTCATCTCTTATATGACAGCCATGGAAAAATATCTTTGTGACATCTGAAAGCATGTAATTTTGAGTAGCTTTAAAACCCCATGGACACACAGAGCCCTTTTACCAGTATTTATCCTGGACCATTATGTATCTTTACCGTATTTTCAGTGAAATGCACTTTACCGTACATTGTACTGTTTAATGTGCTTACCGGAGCCTTGGGGATCAGACTTATGCTTGGGAACGTGTGTTACAGATTTATTTATGAAGTGCTCATTTACATCTACAGAAAATTCTCTCGGAAATGAAGTATCGCAACAATCTAAAATACATTTGACTGAAACAGAAATGCTAAGATCTTGCCTTATTCCACCAATAGCTTTACATTAACTGATGATCTGTCTATATAGATATTTGCCATTCTAAAATGTGCATTCCTCTTATGTCCAGTATTTGAAGTGGCTCATCTTTAAGCAGTTCCATTAGATGGATTCAGGACAGTCGTGTTATCAAATAACTGCCCTACTGAGCAAGAGAGAAACAAACAGCAAAATGGGAGAGTGGGAACATTTTTCACACTGTTGCTTCTTCCTTCATCTCCAAACAGTATGCTGGGGCAGGGATAGGTGCAGGGAAAAACTCCCTAGCCCCCAACCTCTATTTGCTGCAGAAAGTGGGAAAGGGCTGCGAGGGAAGTCTCCAGTTCTGTGGGATTCCTGGCACAGTTTGGAGCTGGTGCCATACTGCAGGTAATGTGTGAGCTTCCTTAAGTATATCGTGGGAAAAAGCTGGGACACCCTCTCACCACATGGTTTATCTAAGGCAGCTTACAGCTTCAGGCTGCCTCACTTTTACCGCGGCAGAAGAGTGTATCACTGGCAGCTGCTGTAGGGCAGCTGGGACACTGAAATTACAGTATAACTTACTCTCACATGCCCATGCTCATTGCTCCTGGAATATAACATCCTCAGTTGGCCCCATTTTGACAGATGATATGTGCAGTGTGGTAGGCAGGGATCTTCTTTCTTCTCACATCATCGTTACGTTGTCTCTACAGAGCTATAAGAGGGTACCAGAAGTGTAGACCCACATTTGGCTTGATAATAGCCACCAGAGAGTTCTCCTACCACAGGAGGACTGCTCAGTGAGCATTTGCAGCCAGATTACATCTCTTCTTCAGAGCCTGAGCACAGGAAACTGCTTACAGGGTCCCCCAAGAATATGGTCTATTAAATTAGCAAAACCAGAATGAGGTCTAATGTCTAAAAGGAATGAGAAAACAGCATTTCCTACATGTTACAAACGAGTACTATTTTTATGCAGCTAGAACTGGCCATTCAGCACCTGTTCCTTACCATACACACTGAACCCCACCTCATCAGCCGGCATCCTTGCGTGCACATAATGCCCTTTTCCAGCACTGTGGTTGCCTTTGTATCATTTTCCTAGCAAGGGACAGGAGCTCTGTTCTCTCTGTTTTATCTCACCCACACTAAGGAAATCACATTTTGGTTTGTATTACAAGACGATGGAGAAACCTGAGCTCTAAGAGCAGCTACTATTCTGTCCTAGCTGCTACCAGTCACAAGTAGGGCATGCAGCTGAGAGATACCAAGGAAAACGAGAGAGAAATGCCCAAACTCCTGTCCTTGCTTGTGATGCCACTTACACTAGCTTTCCGCTGAAACACTCCGTTGTTTTCTGCGTGGTTACAACAATGTACGCCAGCAGAACACAGTCACATTCACATGTCTGCACAACAACGTGCAGCACATCACTGGATCACATCATCCAGTTCTGCCTCCATCTCCCATCAGAAACAGTGACTCATACCTTAGGGTTTATAGCAAGCTTCTGACACTCATTTCATATACAGCCTTAAAATTAAGCAAAGAAGAAACAGAATTTTTTTTTTCTTCTAAGTTTTCTTTAGTTCTGCTAAGATATGCCAGTCATTAGTTTCACTTGCTCCTTCATAACTACTTCACTTCCTCGGCATGTTAGACAAAGTCTGCCCCCAGTGCTATCTCACAGCCCAGGTACTGACCACCTCCTTTGAAACACTGACCTCCTCCTCAAAAAACACTCCTGCTTTCTTTTCGTGCACATAGGTAGCAGCGCTGGTGAATGGAGTTCAATTATGACTTGGCAAGCTGTACACCGTAAAGTAGCTGCTTTTTCTGTTGGGATAGAAAAAAAGACAGTTGTATAATGAATATAAAGGTTGTCCTGGCAGCAATATGGCTTATCTGCACGCTGACAAAAAGTAAGGAAGATTTCTGGAAAGAAACACAGGGATATATCCCTCACATGCTCTCAATCTGTGTTAATTAAAAGTTATTTAGTTTTACAGTCAGTAAAGCTTAGGCATGTTACTGAAACCTCTAAGATCCAATTCTGATGCCATACTGATTTGAATCACTTGTAATAATCTTATTTTATAGAACCAAACACAAGGTATTCTGAAAAGAAAAGGAAAAATAAACTAACATTTTTGCTCGCAGCCTTGTAATTTCCCTGAATCATGCTGTGTTGTTGACTTTTAAGCAAAAGTCTTTATTGAAATCCACTGGAAGTTCTATTTAAGAACTGGTGGCAAGATATGGGCCATTGACTTCAGTACAATTACTCCAAGTTGTACTGCAGAAGTCTGAAAATCAAGTCCTGAGTCTTTCATATAAGCTTAGGCATGCTTAAGACACATTATACAAGTAAGAGACATTGGACCGAGCAAAAACATATACAGGAGTCCTGTGGAACCTGTATGGACCTCTCTTCTTTTGGCTTTTGCTTCTGTGGGTTTAACTTAGACTCAAAGGTAGACTCAGTGTAAAGGCAGTTCATTTTCCTTGCATATAAAAGTTTACATGAAAATTGCTGTCATTGCATTACAGATTACTTCATACCTTTTTTATTTTTTATGATGTTTTGGAAGAATGCCTGCCTCTCTATTATTGTCAAAATTCTTTAAGAAATTGCATTGAAGTCCAAATAAGGTCACTGAAATATAAACAGAAACAGTTAATTTTCCTCTGCTGGGATGTTTCAATATTTTGAGAATATTTTATGTCCCCAGAGACCCAAAAGGCAAGTCATTTGAAAAGCAGTGTGTATGCAGAAAATCATCATAATGCCCTGTGGGACCAATCTGAGCCCATCAAATCCACTGGAGTCTGTCTACTGACTTCAGAGAGTTTCAGTGATAGTCCTCAATGCTCATTTTCTAAATCTAAAGAATCATTAGGCCTTCCAAAACCCCCGTTACCACCTGCACTTTAACAGACTCAGGAAACTCCCAGAACATTCAGAGAGTCAGTGATAGTCCTCAATGCTCATTTTCTAAATCTAAAGAATCATTAGGCCTTCCAAAACCCCCGTTACCACCTGCACTTTAACAGACTCAGGAAACTCCCAGAACAAAATATAACTAAAGGTTGATGCTGTACTGTCCTACGGACTGCCTGATCCGATTTTCTCTCCACGCTGCTGACCATGAGAGCTGCCATACATATGCACTGCAGCAACTGGAATAAATTGCAGAGATGGAGAAGTGTTGAGTGCTGACAAGTTGAAGATCTGAGAGCAGCCACTACACTAAAAGGAGATTCTTTACTGTGAAACACCAAAGCCAGGATTAAGCCAACAAACAGAAGTATTTAGTATCTATAAAGTGGAGTTTGGCGCTGGGAATGCAGACCAGCAATACTCTGGGAATTTTCACTGAATATCAAAGTTGCCAGAATACTACCAGTCTGTGCAACCAGGGCCCCCAGGTCTGGGACCCAATGCCTGAAATTGTATTGCCACAGCTGAGATCCGTAGAAGTCACCATTGCAGAATTACCTTCACTGAAATGGGAGGGGAAAAAAAATTAAAAAGAATGCTAAAATACATTCTAAAACCCATAGAGATATGTATTTTGTTTCACTGGAGTCTGGACCTCTCCATCTTCAGAGCAAAGCTGCAAAACCCACTTTCCTACCAAGCACTGTCAGAAAAGCGTGAATGGCTTGTTAGGGAAACTGTTGCAGCATCCGATGCATATTTACTCTGTATAAGGAAAATCAGTTGTATGTTTTTACATAATTTAAATTAAGCTTGTTCATACAGGCATTGCCATAAACATCCCAGCTTTTAAAGCAGAAAACACTAAGTACCACCACCCTGTGGTCTGAAAACTGACTACTGTTTTGGCTGTTAGTTAACAGCGTTTTACACTTACATGCATTTTTGATGCAGACAAATGCTGGAGAAACTCCGTACTTGAATAATAAAAAATACAAATTAACTATATTACTGACTTCTATAAACATTCAGGATACACAATTTTGTTCACGAGGGTTTCTAAAGGTAGGATGCATTGTAAATACCTGGGCAAATATTAATGAATATTAGAACTGGACGCAAATGGTTTACCAAGCTATATTTAGAGTGGCCAAACATCTTTCTCAGCTTAGATGAGGGAATCTCACACTGGGGGACAGGTACCAAGAGGACATACACCTCCCTCGGGCACAGCAGCAAAAGTACGTGAACTGGAAGAGCTGAACACGTCCTGCAGACATGCTTACCGCCAGAAGCTGCTGCTTGCACAGCTGAGGTGACATGAGCAAACTGGGCTTGAGAACCCCTCTCCTGGGTGTTGTGTATAGCGAACAGCTACTCTTACCCAAGAAGCCCAAGCTGAGCTGCTGCCTTACAACAAAACCAATTTATGTAGTTTGAAGATTGAACCTAGGTGTTCTAATCTCAGCATTAAATATTTGGAAAGCTTTTATCTGCATACCTGCGATGTACACTTTTAAAGAGCAGAAGAACATTTCTCATCTGAAATAAATAAATAAATGAATCCGTTTAGAACTCAGTCCATCTATTTATGTTTTCTCAGCTAGCTCTGGGTGAGTTCCCTGTTCTTTACCTAATTCTTTCTATTTTGTATCTGTTAAGGAATTTTGAGAATTTGCTCACCCTTATTTTTGCCCACCCACCCAAGCAAGAATATGAGAAAACTGGTAATACTTGCGAGAGGCACGAAAACCTGTTTATACAATAAGAAGCTTCCCAAAATGCTTTGAATTCCTGTAAACTGTTTCTTCCTGGAACATGGATGGAAGATGGCTTTGACCCTTTATACAAAAGTCTCACAGTCTTCTTAACAAATACCTCCAAGCTATAGCGGCTAACACATGTTTATGTGTAAGATGGCTCAGAATAATTGATTAGGTTTGCTAAGGTTCCAGTTAAGAAACTGCAACTACAATCTCTTTTTTTTCCCTTCCTTTACTGTTTTCTTGCATAACAATTTTTTCCTTATCATTGCTCATTTTCATGCAGAGCATGTTTGCTTATTTGCTATGGTCAGTAGACACTTTATTTTAATTACTTCAAAGGTAAATGTATTTGAAGGCATTTGGCTTTCATTTCAAGAAAAACAATTAATATAATGGTTATAGAACTGCATAGGAAAAAATGTCAAAAATATGAGCTGCCAACACCCAAAAAACCAGATACATTAATAAATATACTGTTTGCTTTGCCTTTGCCTAGAACTTTTTCTAACGAACACAGTAGTGGCGACAAGTTAATTTATTTGCTACCTAAATCTTATCAAAGGTTTCTGTGCAGTTATTTACCAACTGCAAACCTAAAACTTCATTACTATAATTATGTAGTAACCATCCAATTAACTCCTGGGGTAAACGCATATTGCCCTTGCACTTCCTGCTCCAATACACATTTAGCTTTAAAGTTTTGTTGTTACTATGTATGTGGTACTGCAGCACTTACAAGACGCTTTAGAGATCAGAATCCCACTGTTACTGACACTGGGCAACCAAATAACATAAAAATACATGCCTAGCTTTAAGAAGTTGTTGTTGCTACGTAAGAGATACATTTATTGTAAAACAAAATCAAAGGGAGCAAGATAGAGGACCTCTGTGTGCTGTAGACTTTCCCTGCCCGTTCCAAGACGGACAAGAGGAACTAGATCATAAGCCAGCATCAATCACCGTAGTTTCAATTAAATCCATGAAGTAACACCAACCAACAAGAAAACTGCCTCTCTTTCCATGATATATGATGTACATTTAAAGAAAAAAAAAAAAGTAGGACCTCGATATAGAAAGTAATAGGAGGGAGATACTGATACAGTCTGTCCATTACAGGTACAGATGCCATTCAGTTTTGATGGATGCAAAATTCACCACTAGTCCAAGACAACCGCTACAGATGTTTTACATAAAATTGAATCAATAGCTAAGTAAATCGAGGCGCTAAACAGCGGAATCACTTCTGAGTGTCTCCACCTCCAAAGAGACACCAGCACCAAGCCTCCTAACTTCAGCTCCTGACCGACAGCGTGCAGACCACGTTCTCTGCAGTCTGCCGGTGGTCCCCAGGGCCGGCACGCAGGGCTGCATGGCTGTACTGCCGTACAACACGGCCACTCCGCAGGCAAAGCCAATGTTCCAGAGGCAGTTCAAGCACAGAAAGAGAAACTTTGCTCTTCAGCCTTCTAAAAGAATCTTAACATCCTTTTTATTATGGAAAAGTGAATAAATGGGATAGAAATTCCTTTCCAGACACAGGTCAAAGAGAAACATTTTTGAGAAATATAAGAAAGATGTAACAGGGTCCCTCCTGATGATTTGCAGCCAATAGTACTGTCCTGAATTCCAGCATGGACGAGTCTTTTCCTTCCCTCAAAACCACTTCTGGGAATACATTTATTGCCCTCATCCTCCTTCAGATTCCCCAGTCTCTTCAAGGGCATGTGAAAAGAATTGCTTGGCAAATAGAATTTAATTGCATTAAATAGCAAATTAATCTTTTCCCCCTAGATATCCTACATTGTCTCACCACACCAGAAAACAACTGAAAATATAGCCATGCACCGACTGGAGTCTCATTGTAAAAAGTTATTCCAGGATATTGGCGTCTGTCCAAAAGGTAAGAGTAACGGAGGTAATTTAAATATGCTTGAACACAGGAACAAACGCCTAAGCTCTGTTGCTTTCTTTGTCAAAACCCATTCTTTCAGAAAATCATTTTCTTTACCCATTGGACAACAAAATGCATTGTCAAGAAATTTTATAGCAATAATTATAAAAGATGTCCATTTGAACCCATTGAGGTCTTACTGGTTTTATAACACCCAGCAGACCTCCCTGCAGGAGAACGCTATATTTATGTTAGCAATATATGCGAGAATTGAGATCGTAAAATTAAATGACCACATAGAACTGTCATTTATATGATGAGCACCTACATATGTGAAGGCCGGTTTATCTTGCAAGATAGGGTAGTACTAAATGGTCCACTCTCAGTGAATGCTTTTAATCACGCATTTCTTCACTGTTTCTGCAATATTACACTTGAAGGACTGGTAAGCAGTTTGCTATGAAATGCTAAATGGCTATTGGCAGTACAAGCCCGATGGAAGTGCTCGCTAAAACAGTAGTACAGTACATATCGTATGCAATTGTTTTATGAGACACATTATGGTTACTAGAATAACTTTTCACCATTACCAACTGCTGAGAGAAAAGTCATTAAGATATTTGGCAAGCCAGTATAATTTTTCAGCAGAACTACAGTACAAGACCTCAGAATAGCTTCTGCACAAAAAGGCTAGCTGTCACAAGAAAACAACTTAAGTCTTTGGTGTCATTTTATTCAGAGGGGTTTATTTTCAGATTCCAATGAGAAAGTTATTGCGCCGGAGAGTGAACAATTGAGCCTTAACCCTTATTATAACGGTGCAATTTCAGAACCACTATAATAAATCTCGCGGCAGTGTTCCATTAAAAATCTCTTTTCTAAAGAGCTTTTATGGTGTGCAGTTTCATTCAGACACTTTCATGAGAGATTTCTTTAAACTATGATTTTAAAACTAGGGAGAGATTAACCACATATTTAAGCATTATTAAATGCTGAGATGGAAATAAACAAAACTCAAGTCACTGTTGTCACCTCAGCCTCTTCCCATGTTTTTGCAAAGACTGCAGCAATGGTAACGACAATTCACGCCCTCCACAAAAATAGCGGGGTCCATGCTGGACAGAGTCCCCCCCACCACCACCACTGGAGCCAGCAACCGCTGGTTTTTCATATTGCCATTAACATACTAAAGACTGACTCACAAACGCACAGATGTCATTCCATCCTGATCGTGTCCAGTAAATATGCTTTTCTTCTTCCTAGAACTGTACTTTAATGATGTGACGAGGCATCGCAGCTTCAAGGTGCAAACATTTCCAACAGAAACAGCCACTATGCATCACCTAACTAAATCCTTTTCTCTATAACAAGAACAGTAACGACCTATTACAGTATTATCACAAGGTAACAAAACATAAGTAATGAGGCCCAGTGCAACAAAACACTTCTAGTTGTCAATGTTTCCAATGGAAACAATGACTTCTGGTTAACGTGAGCTGACGGGAGATCTCATGAAAACCCTGTAAACGATGCAGGCCAGTATTAAACAAGCTGCTATTTTATTCCTGTTTCTTTCTGCAAAGTCTGACCATGACAGTCTCAAAATGGTGAGTGGTTTCAATAGGATTTGCTATGTATCTGATTTGGAAGAAGGCAATTCGGATATTTGGTTTTTTTAATCTGATATTGTATACTTTCCACACACATATTTAACATCAGAAATTAAAATATACCAACTAGATTCAAGCTCAAGGACACATTTACCAGGTCATCCATTTGCTAACAGAAGAATAATTGAGTAGAAGCGCCATCAAATGCAATGCAATTATTTGATATTATATGAGAAAGGAATTATGCTGAGGAATATTTGTCTACAAAACTTTGTACAAATGCCTGTGTCCCGCAGTGTCTACAGAAGAATGCAGTGCACATGAACAGAGATTTTCCAGCCATTCATTGCCATCACCCGAGTTCAGAGAACTCTATTCTAAAAAAGCTCATTCTAATCTGACAGCTCCCATATTCTGAATAATATTACAGTATGGTTCTTCCCACGTCTGTAACCTTCGATAGCAACTAAACACCTTACTACAGAAACTAAAATTACATAGAAACTTGGTTACTTGCCTGGATCTCTCAGATAATTACATCTCACAGTCCCTCACTCCTGTAAGCTTTCACGCACGTGTACGTGTACAGGTACCTGGAATACTCCCAAGGGCAGCAGCTTGCTGAAATTCTCTGTTTGAAACTAACAGTTTCCAAGACTAAATCAGGGTAGAATAAAAAACTCTAGTTTACTTGATAATTGTCAGGAGTAACCCCAAAAAGAAAATACGCATCACAGAAAGCAATGGTAGAAATTAACTTATTCTCTAGTAAAACCATACGAATGCCAGCTGAATTGAAACTTCTGGCCAAAGTCATCCTGTTCAGAAAGACAGGTCTCCCATTCCTACCGTAACTTTCTAAGCTTGCATCATTATAGTTCTGATTTTGCATATAAGCTTGATTTTGCCATTGTAAGTAATTCCTACTTGTCTTCCCCTAGCACAGAAATAACTCCCCAGAGTAAAAGTGTCCGCTCACTTGAAGAGGTGCTTAAGTCACTCTCGGTTTTCACACTCACGTCCATCACCTCCTTCTGCACTCGTTAGGACTGCTCCTCATGATTACCAAGTGATTTCTGATCAACTGTAGTTCATTCATGCATTTGAATTTATGGCAGGTATTGATAGCAGGGCAAAAAGTTTAGAAGTATAGACCTAGACTTTCAGAGCCACAATAGAATATAAAAGAAATTTAAAGACTGGAAAGATAAATATATTTTCTACAACTCAACAGCTGAACTCCACAGCTCTAATGTTATTAACATAGGGGTTTTTTAATAAAGCATTAAAAAAGCAAACTTCTTTTTCTCCCACAAATAATGGTCAAGAACTCAAAGTAACGGCCACTATATCATGAAATTACTCCTCGTTCATCAGAAAACTAATTTTCAGAACTTTATTCTGCAAATTAGCTGCAACTGTATACACAGAGGTATCAACCTCTGTGTTTAATTCTCATACTCATTTGAATTCCACAAAATTAGTAACTGCATTTATTAAAGATGTATTTTTACTTTCCTGTCTCCTAACTTAATGAGTTTGCTCGTGTTAGAACCAGACAACCAAATCAGATATACATCCATGCAATGGAAAAAA
>NW_008795629.1:829226-833037 GCF_000699145.1 Aptenodytes forsteri
GCGCCATCAAATGCAATGCAATTATTTGATATTATATGAGAAAGGAATTATGCTGAGGAATATTTGTCTACAAAACTTTGTACAAATGCCTGTGTCCCGCAGTGTCTACAGAAGAATGCAGTGCACATGAACAGAGATTTTCCAGCCATTCATTGCCATCACCCGAGTTCAGAGAACTCTATTCTAAAAAAGCTCATTCTAATCTGACAGCTCCCATATTCTGAATAATATTACAGTATGGTTCTTCCCACGTCTGTAACCTTCGATAGCAACTAAACACCTTACTACAGAAACTAAAATTACATAGAAACTTGGTTACTTGCCTGGATCTCTCAGATAATTACATCTCACAGTCCCTCACTCCTGTAAGCTTTCACGCACGTGTACGTGTACAGGTACCTGGAATACTCCCAAGGGCAGCAGCTTGCTGAAATTCTCTGTTTGAAACTAACAGTTTCCAAGACTAAATCAGGGTAGAATAAAAAACTCTAGTTTACTTGATAATTGTCAGGAGTAACCCCAAAAAGAAAATACGCATCACAGAAAGCAATGGTAGAAATTAACTTATTCTCTAGTAAAACCATACGAATGCCAGCTGAATTGAAACTTCTGGCCAAAGTCATCCTGTTCAGAAAGACAGGTCTCCCATTCCTACCGTAACTTTCTAAGCTTGCATCATTATAGTTCTGATTTTGCATATAAGCTTGATTTTGCCATTGTAAGTAATTCCTACTTGTCTTCCCCTAGCACAGAAATAACTCCCCAGAGTAAAAGTGTCCGCTCACTTGAAGAGGTGCTTAAGTCACTCTCGGTTTTCACACTCACGTCCATCACCTCCTTCTGCACTCGTTAGGACTGCTCCTCATGATTACCAAGTGATTTCTGATCAACTGTAGTTCATTCATGCATTTGAATTTATGGCAGGTATTGATAGCAGGGCAAAAAGTTTAGAAGTATAGACCTAGACTTTCAGAGCCACAATAGAATATAAAAGAAATTTAAAGACTGGAAAGATAAATATATTTTCTACAACTCAACAGCTGAACTCCACAGCTCTAATGTTATTAACATAGGGGTTTTTTAATAAAGCATTAAAAAAGCAAACTTCTTTTTCTCACACAAATAATGGTCAAGAACTCAAAGTAACTGCCACTATATCATGAAATTACTCCTCGTTCATCAGAAAACTAATTTTCAGAACTTTATTCTGCAAATTAGCTGCAACTGTATACACAGAGGTATCAACCTCTGTGTTTAATTCTCATACTCATTTGAATTCCACAAAATTAGTAACTGCATTTATTAAAGATGTATTTTTACTTTCCTGTCTCCTAACTTAATGAGTTTGCTCGTGTTAGAACCAGACAACCAAATCAGATATATATCCATGCAATGGAAAAAAGTGTTTTCCCTTTGGTCTTAACAATGAATAATTTTTGCTTTTATTTTAGAATTCAGTTATTAACATTTTTCCTGAGGAAAAAATTCATTCTCTTTCTTAAGACTTTTAAGAATAATTGTGAACATACACACAGATAAACACAAACAAATGTTTTGTCTTTAAAGCTCATCTGTGGTGCCAGAAGGGTGTGCTCTTCATCATTTTTAATTTAGAATGTTAATTTTATGGAATGTGAGAATTCAAAGATAGTTCTTCACAGCCTCTATTCCCATTAGAGTTCTCTCTGAAAAGTTAATAACATTAACAGTTTTTCTATTAATTTCATTTGACTTTTCACTGGGGTTTTTTTTGGGTCCCCACAATCAAGGAAAAAATCCCTAAACTTACAAGCATTCAAAACGAAGTTGCTAAAATTTCCTAAACTAAATGCTTTACCAGGCTTTCTAAAAATCCACCATAATTTCAATATTACTTAGCAAAAAAATTACAAAATGATGCCCAAAACGTAATGCATAGAATTATATAAATGATTTAAACTTAAAACACAAGTAGTTCCATTAGCTGTTACACTGTTTGTATGTAGAACTACACATCAATCTTATTTTCTTATGCAACTTCCAACGCGAGTGACCCAGTTACTAAAACCTTCATGCTTTAAAAACTTAAACATTTTCAAATGAAACATGAGGGAAGCCATTTACAAAGTTTCCCCTCAAAAGATACTCTTTTCATAGCTGTAAAATCTTGAACGTAGTTCTTCAAACTGGCCACACAAAACTGCTGCCTCTTTTTTACAAGAGCAGTTCTTACTGTCATTATAATGCTGAATAGCAATAGTTCCAACTGAATTTAAGAAAATATACACTTCAGCCCAAGAGTGGAGCTGGGATAACGTGATGAGTAAACAGGATTACTCGTTTAAGCAGTCAAAGTTTGCCAGGCATGCAAACCCTAAGGAAAACTTAATTAAAGTCAGTAAAGAGGAAGGGAAAGCACAGAAAAATTAAGTAATAAAATTTGTGGGGGAAAAAAAAAAAACAACGAACTGATCAGTTATCAGTGCCTGTGGGATAGTTTTGCAAATGTAAGCCTTCAGCATGCTGGGATGGATTTGGAGCTTTGTGTGTTTATCATGCACAGACCCCACTTACATCAATAAAGTTATGCTGGATTTATGGTGCTAAAACTGATACAGAATTCTGCCCATTTGAACAAAACAATGATCGCTGCCATGCCCTTCTGAAGACTTAAAAGAAAAAAATTTAATCCTCCCCAGAGTAATTTCACTATTTTGACAGCATATTTGACTACTCCTTTTATGCAGAATTTAGAAATTATGAAGATCTGGGACCCAACTCTTCTTTGCTATAGGAATTTAATGCTGATAAAGCTGCCTGTAAGTCCACTGATAGACAGTGAATATTTATTGATACATAATGGGAAGTAATCAGGTTCTTAACTTATCAACTCATTATTTTCTTGTTATATTTCTTCTTTACGTTATGTACTTTGGAGCATTACTCAGTCCACATTCAAAAGCTTTCAGGTATTGTCAAATGTTTATCAACCACCTAGCAAAGACTGAAAGCACTTTTCTGACATGATGTCCTGGTTTCGGCAGGGATAGAGTTAACTTCCTTCTTAGGAAGGAATTCACTAAATTCTGAGAAGCTTTCTGTAAAAATGAGAGTTAGAGGCATTTAAAAAAAAAAAAAAATGGGACAAGAAAGGCACAGGTGCTCAAAATTTTATATAAAACTTGCCGCAGCAGCAGCAGGCTCTCCTCCCTGTCGGTCCCCCTCTCGAGCCATCAAGTCAGCATCCTTCCTTTGGAAACTACAGGGCATCCACAGGGCTGCGGAAATTTCACAGCTCTTTACCACCTCAGACAGCTAACTCGTTCGTACGGGGAAAATAAAAATCTATACTCCTTTCAACAGCGTATTGCTGTAGCGATCCAGTTGTGAACTTGACCACTTGCTGCAACGTTGCTACTAACTTCATTGCTGGCTCCTGAAAGGGGAAAGGTTTGCAATCCCGCTGCCTCAGCAACATCACGCGGTATTTTGCCTAGGCTGGTTTGTCATCAATCCTCAGGCCGTTGGCCACAAGCGAGATCAAAAAGTGCTGTTCAGGTTGCCAGAATACCAAAGTCTCTGGATTTTAACAAGCTTGTTCAACAGTGTGTGCAGCACTAGTCAGCCTGCAACAGTTTAGTGTGTGTGTCGTGGTTTAATCTCGGTTGGCAACTAAGCACCACGCAGCCGCTCGCTCACTCCCCCCCGGTGGGATGGGGGAGAGAATCAGAAGGGTAAAAGTGAGAAAACTCATGGGTTGAGATAAAGACAGTTTAATAGGGAAAGCAAAAGCCACACACGCAAGCAAAGCAAAACAAGGAATTCATTCACT
>NW_008795629.1:833212-850171 GCF_000699145.1 Aptenodytes forsteri
GTAGAGCATGGGAAGCTGAAAAGTCCTTGACTAGTGTAAACACTACCTAGCAACAACTAAAACATCGGTGTGTTATCAACTTTGTTCTCACCCTAAATCCAAAACACAGCACTGTACCAGCTACTAGGAAGGAAATTAACTCTATCCCTGCCGAAACCAGGACAGTGTGTCAGACTCAGATTCGATGTAATAACATGTCACCTAGTTTGGAGCATTTAATTTCAGTTTAAACTGCAGCAAACTGCTACAAATCCCAGAGAAACAGATCTCTCATGGCAGAACAGCAACTGGCTGGTATCTCAAGGGGGTTTCAAGCACAACTTCCTTTTCAAAGGAACTGTTTGGGGTGAGGAAGAAATTTCTTCTGTCAGACGACTGACATGGCAACAGGCACGTGGTCACCAGCATCACTACCCAGTTTTTTAATTAAGCAGAATAAGGACAGGAATTTAAAATGAGGAAATAACAAAAAATAATCAAATGTTGTTGCAAATAGAAGGCTAAAAGATCTCAACTTTTCAAACTGAAGGAAAGACTTGATATTACTTGTAGGAGAAACGGAAGCAACTATTGTTTTACGGAGCGAGATACCTCGCAGAGTTGTCACCATTCCCTCTGGCAGATGATCTGAAAGAAAATACATACAAGAATTAGGCTAAAAAGAATAAAGCTAAGCCTAAGTTTCTACACGGTATGCCAGGAGATACCCACTAGACCTATTTAATACCTGCCATTTAAATGTAAAAACGTACAGTTAGCTTCACCCATTTCTCTCTACTCTTGCAACTGATAAAAACGAAGTGATGCCACTTTATGATCAGCCACAATATGTTGGTGCTCCATTCACACACAAAACCTAGAAAAATAAAAATTTTTCCCAACGATATCACTTTAGAATTTACTTGAGGAAATCCAATCACTATTATAAATCTCCAGTGCTATTCAAAGAGATTTCAGCGTTACTTTTCAAAGAACGGTCATTTTACATCTATTAAAAAAAATGCAGTATGCTCCTTTCAGGAGTTTCTTTCATAGTTTTCCAGAATTGTGAGACGTGGTACTCTTGATCAGGAAGGGAGGTAGGAAGACAAAAGAAAAGATTAAAACTGTAGAAGTGACCTTTGTAGATATTTGGGTTAACAGCAGTTGACTCCACAGTTTCATATGGCAAAAAGTTTTTAAATAATATTCAAAACAAAGGCATCAGAAAGAATATGTTAAATGAGTTACTCAGGAACCACCAGGTTTAACTGAGCAAAGTATTAGACTTAAATTATCTGCCTCCAGTGACCCCTGAAAAAGGCTTATTTTTGCAGTTTGAATACGAAAAGCTTAGAAATGCTAATCATTCCATCTGGAAATCAACATCATAAACTGTTAGATTAATGAATGCTACAAGTAGCTCTCATATGCAGAATAGTAAAGATATTGTTAGCAATTTGTTTTGACAAAAATGATTAGAATATTTATTTTACCTAATACTTCTCCTACATGCGGACCTGGAAAAATGAAACTTGTTTGTGTAATTCAGTAATACACAAATCTTTATTAAAACTCAGAACATTGCTAAATTAATTATATGATATTACCAGGAAAAGGGATAATCAAGAAACCCTCCACAAGTTCTTAATCTGAAAGGCAAACAATGCTTCACTGGGCTGATCCGTAGTGCCACTTAGAGCTATTTTAAATGGAATTGCTAGTTTTTACTATTTATTATTAAAATGGGAAGAAAAGCAGAACTGCTGATTATAGTTTCTTCTGATCATAAGGAACGCAACGGCACCTAAACCATTACGTTTGTTTTACATTACATTGACTGCAAACAGCGCCTCATGAATGAGAGAGAGGAAATGTTGTGAAGGGTGTTTTTGTGATCTGCTTTGTTTCTACTTATTCCATTGTGGGTGACACTTGCTCAGAAACCTAGAAAGAGTATGTTTTCTTGGGGGGGGGGATCTCATTTTTTAACTATGCTGAAATTAACTTTAAAAAAAAAAGCAAGAAGTCTTAGAAGTTGTAACAGACTAAAATCTCATCTGTGATGTCAAACTGAACTGTAGGATTTACCTCCCATTTTGCTTTCAAAATAACCACTAGCACAGAAAAAGGACAAAAATTAATAGCAATTATTCACAGATTCCTTATTCAGTAGGAACCATGTTGTTTAGGGCTTCCAGCATAGCATGGGCTAAAGATGTAACACAATGATTTCTATCTCAAGCCCCTTACTTGTGGCTGAGGTATAGAAAGACATTCCACCCTGATTACAAGCAGTAGAGAATCTTAACCTCCTTCAGTTCCAGTGATTAATTACTCTCACTGTATAAACCAATTATGTCTGACTTCAGTTTCTAGCAACACAGTTTCATTATGCCTTTCTCTGCTAGATTAAAGAGTCCACCTAGTGTCAGAGAGCTTTCTTCTACAGGAATAATGATGGGTTACATCTATCACGGTTTAGACGAACAATTCCTCTGATGTTTGATCCCAAATGCAAATTCCAGCCCTGCTCGGGGATTCTTCCCGTAAGCTTCCTCCTGGGTGGATCAGACCAGCAAGAGCCTACGGGCCCTAAAGCGTTTCTGCAGCCTGTAAAACCCCAACAGCCGAGGGGCTGACTCTTCCTGCAATGAATGGGAGCTCGACTTCGATTTTGAGTATGACCGAGTCCCAAAGTCTGAATGCATCCTTTTAATGCATAAAGTACGGTCTGCTGGTTTCAGAGCAAAATCTACTTTTCACTTGGCCTTAGTTTCAGAAATTTTTCTTCTGAGAAAGTATGCGGTGGTAGGGAGGGGAGGAGGAGGAGAAAAGCAGCAGCAGCTCTGGAGAAGTTAAAGGGATATGATGTTTTGAAATAATGTTTTCCTGTGATAAGTGGAGAGTGTTGCTAAACACGCATATTTTGCTGTGCACAGTAGGCAGGGCTTCCTCTGCAACATGACCCGCGTTCCCACATTCACAGCTTCTCTGATTATTTGCAAGGCAACCACTAAATTGAGGCGAAGGGAAGGCTCTAAACAACCATGCATTTTGCTGTTACGAGGAAACTGCAGTTGTGCCCAGGCACATCTGTGACTCGACTAGAGGAATCCACCCTTACATAGCCATAACCTTAGTCCAGTAGTGGTGGCCTATAATAGGCAGAAAAGAGGAAAATGGGAAAATACCAGTACAGGGAGAATCTGCTACAAAACTCAGAATTAAGACAGTCCCCGTTTCCTCATTCATCTGGCGTGGTTCTGGTTTTGTTATCAACTTTGGTTCGTATCTGCAAACCAATGTCACCACCTTCTCCAGGCAAACAGCTGCCTCTGAAACATTCAGAGCCGTCTTTTGGCAGCAGCCTTTCTAGCGGTACATCAGTGAAGCACTGTCTCTCTAAAAAGCAGCAGCTGCTAATTCTGGTGCGGTACATAACAGCACGCTGCCACATCAGGTTGGGTCCTGCAAGAAAATGAATTTCTCTGGCCTAGATCATTTGACAATTGCTACTGTATGAATAATTCAATCCACAAAACCTAGCAAATGCAAGCAGCGAATAAAACAGCAAGCTGTGTACTGCACTGTACGGTCAGAAACAGCACCAGTTCAGCCAAAGGGTGTGACAGCTGCTCGCTGATAGTGATGGCTGGCCACTGCATACTGACTAATCGTTGAACCAGCGGGAGGCTTCCCGGGAAGACATTTCCATGTTTCAGACTGTATGGCTTGCCATCCCAGTCCCTTTGATTTGAGTTAGTAAAATTAGGGTTTAAACCTATAAAAATATGTTCATCGTAATTCCTCCTCTGGATTAACTAACCTGATTTAAAAGCACACATTTAACTAAACCTGTGCGATTTTCTCATGTCTGAAAAGCCTTTGGCTTCGTCTTGCCTTCCTTTGGCTTCTGGGCCTAACAATCTGTACAAGGAGCGTGAGCATCACAGCTTTCTTCAAAAATGTTTCTCCAGCTTTAACTTTAGTAATATGTATAGGAAATGTATGTTAATTGAAAGATGTAACGCTTCCTTCTCCGTCCTTCAGCTTGTTTTCCTGCCCTTGTCTCATCCACTTTTAAAGCAGGAAAGGAGAACGCATTCAAAGAGAACTTTGCCGTTTCTGAGATGAATTTGTTCTGCTCATCAATTCTGAAATACTCTCCAAAAGAGGAGGCGACTGCAGCTCCGGCCCAGGCTGCCTGGTGGGCTGTCTCGCACCTTTGGCAGTCCACCTGCCCTGGCTCGCAGGCAGTAGCCTGGAAGTCCGGGAGCCCCAGACCCAGGGTAGCCCACCTGGCAGGAACAGCCAAACAACCTCCACATCCTTTGCATCTCACTTTGTAGCTGGCATGCTTCCAGCGAGATGCATGGGTGAGCCGGCAGGAAACCAGGCTGAAACTTCACAGGTTTCCAGCAAGAAGTTTGTCAAATTGAACTATTTTCATGGACTACTCGGATGAATTAGCAGCCCCGCCACTGGAAGTTTTCTGACTGAATCTGCTCTGTTTCATGCTTAGTTAACACAGTAGCCAGCAAGTGCCTCGTGTTTGAGCAGGTTATTCACACAGGAACAGAAAAAAAAACTCTTTTTATAACAACAAAACCTGACTGTAAAACTGCAGTTGTTAGGGATATGTTCCAGGTTAGAAGCATTTGTAACGCTTGCCATTAAAGCTTTCAACAGTCAGGTTCACATTGCCTCTTTTATGTTGTTCTGCTCGCCCACAATTGCTCCATCACATACTGCATCACTGACTCCTATTTTCCTACCTGGAGTAGCTACCTCTAGTCGGGGACACTATTCACCTTTGGCTACTTTGTTCTTCAAACATCAGTCTACCCACAGGAAAAAAAGTAGCAGGCTATCAACTGAGACACTTGGCTGTATTCTTTACACAGGAATTCTGCCTGCAGTGGCAGTTTTGTATCATTTTATTTGCTCAGATAAATGAACAGAGGACATTTATTGTGATTGACCTTGCCTTGATAACTACTGACAACATTTGGCAGGACTTGATTTGACTTACTTGTGCACAAAGGTAAAGTAGATGATTTTACCTAGTTTACAGTCAATGTGAGGTTTCTTGAATAATCAGCATCTGGGTGCAGAGCTTGACTTCGACAAAGACTTAAGCAGTAATCCTGTGGTACTCAGGGCCATTAATTTGCTTCTCTGAGAGCTTGGATGATTCAGAAACACTTAGCCAACCTCTCCTTCTGGGGAATTAATAGGGTTAGCTTGATCGCAAATGGCTAACTAAAAGTCTCACATAGTCTGGCTGCTCACCTCTCCGGTACCCACCTCTGTGCGCGTGGCAAACACACAAGAAGCCACCTCTGGTACTTGCTGGAGTATGACATGGATTAAAGGTTCTCCATATGAGGAATGGGTGACTGGGAAATAATAATGATGAGGCCTGTGGCTATCCAACAAAACAAAACATCACCCTCATCCCAACTGCCCACAGAACTAACTCGCAGAGGTCATTTCATCTCGTGTTTCCCATTCATTAGCTAGGGTCGGCTGACAACAGGCGAAAAATGAGGAACCTTCTACTGCATGAAGAGAAAAGTGAAAAGCATTTATAAACCAGAGATCTAATCATCCAGATGGAAATAAGACAGAGCAGAAGAGATCAGCACGGTAAGCAGAGTCCAGCTTTGATGAAAAGAGTACTTTCAAGTAGAGATAACCTGCCACAATAGCAAACAAAAGGAAAAAAGATATTGATACTTTAAAGCAAATCAGGAATCAGTTTTGCCCTCAAGAGGGAGGGAGGGAGGGAGGGAGGGAGGGAGGAAAGGAAGGCAGGCATCTATAGAAACAAGAAAAAACTTTTAATACAGAAAGAAAAGATTGATGAGCGTAGTGAGGGACAGGAGCTAAGCAGATAGATCTTGCCAAGAAGTCAGTAAGTTTAAACAACCTTGTTCTAAAACGTGTACAGATTTATTACCTTTAGGACTACTGACTCTCCTTTGACAGACCTACATCACACAAGGCACTTCTACAATTTCCTGCCAAAATTTGAGATTTTTTTCTTCAAAGTTCAAATGGGAGGGACCTGAACCACTCCTCAATCTGCCCTTGGCCTCTTGGCCACACCACCAAGTGTGTTTTGCCAATGCTTCCACGTCTCAGCCCGTCCAGAAGCTGGTTTCGCAGCCCCTCACCGATCATGGTCTCTGCTAAGCAGGGTGCTGAACGTGCTGAATAGGACACATTACCCAGCCTTTATTTTCTATAACCATGGTCTGCTAAGCAAAGTCATCCGTGCATCCCCCTGACGTGCACGCACACTCTCTGCAGCTAGCTCTGCCTGATACAGCTGTGTACACATGCGTTCCCCAGTCAGTCCTAGCAGTTACTTTCATACCCTCCTTCCTCCGCACGCAACGGGCTCACTTTCCACACACCTCCCACTTGAATGCATATTCACAGCTTGTGTCAACGCTAAAAGTACCACAGAGCGCAGGCACATTGCAGAGGAGACTTACACAGCCCTCTGAAATCACCATCCTTCTAGGTAAATAAGTCTCTGACGACCCATACTATATGTATGGCATTATGCTGCATTTGCGATTCAGATGCCTGCTCCAAATCTAAAGCACACATACTGTACTAGAGAACTTTGAACATAAAGGAGGTATAAAAGTGGAGCTGATTCACACTCTTAGCGGCAATCAAACTACCAGAGAATGCTGAATGATTCCCTCCGCTCTGGTTTTGGATGTCATTATCTGACCTCATTTCTTGCTTGTGACATTTTCTTGGGCAGCTCAGCGCTCATGTATTATCATTCAAGCCAGCAGCACTCAAAGTCATACAAATGTGAGTGTATGTGTATGTCTCTGAAGGGGGATAAGGGGTGGGGTAAATTAAAGGCTTGTAAGTATTACTGATTGAGAAAGAGAGAAAACAACATTTAAAAGCCTTTTAAATTGCTATTCCTTCCTTTTGATCCTAAATTTCTCTTTGTTTTGTTCTATGCAGCTGGCTGAATGATGACAGAGTGGCTTGCAATTATCTGGATGACATTAGATGCCAGCTGAAATGGACACTAAAGGAAGAATCCAACATCCTGCATATATAATTCCTACTCCATTTGGCATTGAACCAAGTCAACAAATATACATTCCTTCCCCCACCACCCCCAGTAAATCCCATGGCCAGCGAATGCTGCTATGGTAACGAAAGCCTGGGAAGGGGGAAGAGCTTGGATATAAGCAGAGTTTTCAAAATGTTGGAGAAGAGTTTTAGATTCAGAACTGCACACGCCTGGAGGTAACTCCCACAAGCTCTGCACACTGAACACTTATGTGTACACCACAGGCCTGGGCTGCCAATGCCTGCAGAATTCTGAAGGGCTCTAATTAATCTGGTCGCTTTCATTCTCAGTCATTGTACGGCTTATTCAAATCACAGGTACTTCTCCGCTAGTTCTGTGAATCTTACTAAAATAGACCTTAGAAACTGAGTACAGCTGTCAAAATAATGTTGCTGCTTTCCTGAATCTGTTTCAAAGATAGCTATTCCAGAGCAACTTAAAAGTTATATTCCTGTATTAGCACACTAAGTAGTTCATAGCAGTTTAGTAAATCAAATATTCCATACTGCTAGCTTAATAAGATGGGGAGTCATGCATGAAATGACTGCCAGGTTAATGACACAGGGAGCCATGCATGGCATGTATTTGCATATAATAGCACAGAATGTTCCCCTAAATCCTTTAAATTACTCATCAGTTCTTAAATAGGCATTTAACTAAGCCTTCATCCAGAATCAAAAAGAAAGAAAGAGCCACCTACAATCGAAAAGAACGATAGATAAGGACTAAGCAAAACCTAAAATACCAGCTTGTAGGAAGAGCTGGAAATCTGCACGTGCAAACAAACCAAACCATACCATAACGTCTACAGCTAAAAGTAAATGGACAAAATTTGTTTCTTTATAGTAACTCCTAATGAAAACTAAAGGGTGGTTTTCTATCAGGTGTTGCACTATGGAGAGATGACAGAGAGAAAACACCGAAAAGCTTGAAACCAAGCCTGGAGCAACTCGCAGAGGGGATGAGGATGGGAACAGCATTTGTGCCTGTTATGTTCCTGATGACTTACAGAGTCAGCCTGAGAGACTGTCCAAGGTGAAGATTTTTGTTTGGTTTCTTTTTGCAGAACCCTTTCCAGACTGCCATACGTACATTCCTTCACGCTGCAACTCTTGTTTTGGGCTCCATTTGTAGGAGCAGCTGAAGAAACAGGACACTAAAACCTGAGCTACAGAGGGGAAGTCGGGGTGAAGAGAGAAAGTCTAGACCCTTCTCCTTCGACAACAGTTCAGGGGAGGGGAGTTATTGTGCCAAGCCACACTTAGAATCAGGAGAGTTGTTTCAACTCTGCATTTTGCTTTTTTCTTCCTGTTACCTGTTGTAATTGCTCAGATGGCCAGCTCTTCAGGGCAAGGACGTGTTTTCAACACGTTCGCAAATGGGCCCTCAAGGATGCTCAGGGCTTTCCATGTCATTGCAGTATAACAGACCAATTTGCATGTTGTTTAAACACCTTCAGGCCCAAATACCTGTAACACACACAGGACAAAACACTAGCTGGAAAAGTTTCTGCCTCGCTTCAGCAAGTAGCGCCTCATGTAAACACACTGTCATCGTACATGCTGTGCTGTGCAGAGCAGAGGCATTTTCTTCTGGATGCTGACTTGCTCTTCCCTCCACTTACACAGAAGAAACCATCCTCAAGATCCTGCTCCCAGTATCATTTTTTTTATATAGCTAGATTTAAATGTCCATTACTCCAAGCTACAGATTACTTGCAAATGCGAGTCACGAATTTATATAACTGAAGTTTCTAAATCTTACCAAACGGTATATTATCATTCCAACGTGCAAGAAGATAATATGCTTATCAGTTACTATGTTTGGATATGAAAAGCAATTAACAAAACTAATTCAAATTAAGCAAGTATGAAATAGCGAGCCTTGAACTTTCACACCGTCGCTGCAAAAGGTATGTCAGACAAATAGTATTCACCAGCTGCTTTTCCTATGACTCACTTGAGTAGTAATAGGGAATAAGAACAAACAGTAAGATTTCTGTAAAGAAAAGTGTTAAGATATATCCATTGTCTCATAAGCTGAGACCTTTTCAATCAAGGAAAGTGTACCTGCCTAGATAATAGCAGTGAAAAATATGAACTCGCTTCTCTCCCCACCTCCCATCCACTTCACTGAAGTGTCGGTTTCAAAGCCTAAGCAAACCCAATTGAAACGTTATTAAATCCAAGCTTTCCCTTACTTCTCCATAAAGGAAAAAAATGCAGGTGATGTGTTATTGCCACTTTATGTATACCAGCTTATAAGTAATTTAAAATAATTAAAAAAAACAGGATAGAAAATATAAGGTTCCATAGACATACTAACTCATCCTTTTTGTAAATCACAAAACATCTGTCTCTCTTTTTCTCATTAAAGACCAGGTACTGTTGTAAGGCAAAGGGCTGACTGTGGCTCACTTACAATTAATTTCCCAGGGAAGAAAGCCAAAATCATAGAGCAGAAATATACTTTAAAGACTTAGGAGATTCCTAGTGTCCCAAATGAAATGGCTTTACGCTGTAAGAAATAAGGGAAGGTAAGTAGTACTCACTTCTTAAAGTAGGTGAAGCATATTGGTACACAACATGGCCACTCTTTTATGCAAACGGCAGATAAAGATTTTTTTGGAGGAGTTTGCCCTAAGCCACTAGTTGATTAATATGTTGCTTTGAGTATGTAAAATATATTAAAGGAACATATAAATAGATGCTATTCAACACCAACAGAAAGACTGCCACTGTCTATACCTAATGTCAAATGCACTGAGTAAACAAGAAAGGGAAAATACCATCTAGAACAGTTGCAGACACAGTACCTAGATGCTTTCTGAGAAAGATGGCTTTACATTAATGAAATTTCTATCCTTTCTACAGGAGATTTACCATTCACTTTCAGTAACTGGATACCAGTAATTCATTTTAGGTATCAAGGTGTAACGCTTCTCAGTTGTAAGCAACCACAGTAACAGCCTATGCTCTATTTGCCAAGAAAGATTTCTTCAATTTCCTCAGAATATAGCGTGTTCTAAACTATATTCTCATTTCTCTTAGACTAATGCTCGAGCTATTACATGTACTGTAGGAAATGCTTTTATTTGTAAGTATGGTCTTTTGTGTTAAGAAAGATAAATGTCAGACTCATTAATTATGTATCTATAATTAGATACTGCTGAAAATGAGCTGAAACTTGTTTTGACATCTTCTTTGAAGAATGTATTTGTACATTGCATGTAACATTGCATATATGCATTTGCAAAACCTGAACTAGCTGAATGGCAGCTATGTACAAAAGCCAGTAGGCTTTGACAGGGTAAACAAAATCAAAGAAAAGCATAGCTGAAGAGTTAATAAGCACCGATTTACAGGAGGGAAATTCACATGAGACAGCTTGCTCGGAAAAAGCTAAATGGCTATCAAGAGGAAAATAAGTCTCTTGTTTTGACATCTTCTTTGAAGAATGTATTTGTACATTGCATGTAACATTGCATATATGCATTTGCAAAACCTGAACTAGCTGAATGGCAGCTATGTACAAAAGCCAGTAGGCTTTGACAGGGTAAACAAAATCAAAGAAAAGCATAGCTGAAGAGTTAATAAGCACCGATTTACAGGAGGGAAATTCACATGAGACAGCTTGCTCGGAAAAAGCTAAATGGCTATCAAGAGGAAAAGAAGTCTCTGACCAGGAACACATGATGAAAGCTGTACTTTGTTGATTGCAGAAAGTTTTCTTTTAAATACACCCTTCTAAGCGTTTAACTAATTTCCAAGAGGCTTGATTGTACTTCGCTCAACTTCAGGGGGTTTTTTCCTACTAATTTGGAGATAGATTGTACCTTAAGGCAGAGCCAAGAAAATGGGGTGTGTGCTTAAGCGGCAGGAACCCAAGAGTAAGCGTGGGAGGCATTGTGCTTCAGAGACAAAACATCACTCCCTTCCCCCACAGAGGCAAAGGAGACAATCAAGCCTACTGTTAACTGTGAATTTAAGTATGAAAACTAGCAGTGCACAGAACGTACTGCAGGATGGAAGCAAACTCTCTTCTGCCTTTTGCACAATCTAGGAATTTAAAGAGGTAATGCCAGCAACCTTTCTGTGTGAGTGGTCCCATGTTTGAGGAAACCGCATGCGAACTTAATAACAGTAATAATAATAGGAGGAGTATTTAATTAAGACTCAGGAAGAACTGTCTATGTTATTATTGTAGGATAATGATAAACGGTTTGACAATGCTGTTTCTGGAACTGAACAAACAATTCAGCCTTATCACAGCTGTTGGACTTCAACACCCAACATTTAAGCACTGTCATGGTCAGAAAAGTGACTCTGTAAAAATAATACCTTCTTACTCAAGAGAGCTACTACTTCTGTATTTTCTGAGTCATCTCTGATACCTTTACTGACAAAACAAGTTGTTACTAATGATAACGTGGCAGCGCCAATCCAGCTTTAAGGGGGGAGGCTGGATCCTGGTTTGTCTCACCATGACGTAGGTCTGACTGTGGCACGTAGCTCAGATCTCCGCTAGAGATGCAATGCAGGAGCACAGCAGAAGAACCATTCCCAAATACCTGGGATTAGGCACAGTCGCTACATTTCTCTTAGGGACAAACACATTAGTCTTCCAAAGCCAACCAACCCCCTTGTTGAAATGGGAACAAGCAGAGGCATTTGCCCTGAAGGCACCTTCCATGCCACAGTGTATCTTCTGTAAGTCCATGGCACTGCAGAAGACAAGCAGTCACTGCAACTAACCTTACCCCCATACCACCCTTTCCAGATCACGCGTTAAGACAAACCCAGTTTCTAAAGCAGAGGGGACTACTAGTCGTGCCCTTACTTTTGCACATTTCAGAAACAAAGTAATCTTCAGTTGGGATAAATCGTCACAGCTACACAGGTTGCTTTGGCTGATGTCAGTAACTTTACTGATTGCTTCACACTTCATAAACTGTTCCAAAAAGGAGTAATTCCCTTGTTGCTGATCACAAAGCCTACTACAGCACGTGCAGCTTGGCAGCTCCTCACAAGCATGGTGATGCCAGCGCTTAGCAGCTTATCCCTATGCTGCCTCACGTTCTCCATAGGTAAAAAACCATTACATCACCAGCCACGTGACATATGAATATAAAATGGTCAGTGGGACTTCTCCCATAGCAGGTGTACATTAAAATGAAAAGTTTCTATAGAACTGAGAAAGGTAAACACCTAATTCTTGGTGTTCATTTTAGAGTTCCCTTCAAAATTGAAAAGGAACAGGAAAATTACATCCCTTCTTTCTAAGGCTCTAGCAAATAAGAAATTTGAGTGAACATAAGGGAATGTGAAATTAAAATACATTTTAACCTTAGAAAATTTCAGTGTTTCTGCATCCGTAAGACAGCACAGTGCAAGAGATCTATTTTATGCCAATAGCGTTCACTTTAAAGGATATAACCACCAGAAAGGCAAGTTTTTCTTCTGTAAAGCTTCCCCCAAATGCCATCAACGCAGCAGTGCTTTCAAACTCCTTCCCTGAATTCAAACCAACTTGAAACACAGTTGTGGACACTGCTCTCTATCTTGTGCAAATCAGGGAAGAGAAGCAGCTTATTTCCCGATTAGCGATTCCTCAGCGGTAGCAGTGGGGAGGGAGAACCTGCCTACAAAAATGTTAGCTGTTTGGAAATATCAGCCTGTCTACAAACAGATGGCTACTCCTCATGGGATACTGTCCTCTCCAGGAACGCTGCACTAAGTCCTGAACCTCTTCCAATGCAGCCCTGAGCAGGCTGTGCTCCTAGCAAAGGTGAGGAAAGTTAGAAATGGAACGGAGCCAATCTGTGCATATAAAAGCTCTAAATTCATTACTCTCAATTAAAATGAATGAGGATAAGGATCGCTTCCAAGTACATCAATCAAAGAAAGTACTTGCTGCAGGAAAACAGAAGACACTGGTGTATACACGAAGGAATTTATTCACATATTAACAAAATGCGTGCAGGCAACGGAACTGGCAGTTTATTATTCACTTGACAAGTTGCAACTATCTAGGAATGATGGGTTAAAAAATCTATTTTTATTTAAAAAAGCAGCCAGTTTCTGAAAGAAATACTCGTATGCCTGCATACCTGATTTTACAAAAGTAAGAGTGAGACTCAAATTGGAGCATTTCACGCAGTATAAACAGGTATGATGTTTAGTAGACAAGCACAAGTTTGCCTCCAAAGCAATTTGTTCTTTTAACTGTTCTATTAACTTTGGAGCACCGTGAGTACCCTTAACTCTGAAATCAACAGTCAGAGAAACTGCTGAGCGCTGCAGAATTAGCTCTTGAGGGGAAACAAAAATCCTCAAACAAAAACTAATGCTTCTTACTGTTGACAAAAATACAATCCTTTATGATAATGGTGTATTTCTCATTGTGGTTTTGCTTCGGGTTTTTTTTTTTTGGTTGCAGTATGAACAAAGCTGAGGTTTGGGGCAACAGGTACAGCTATAAATTGACTGAGAGTAGGATGGATTAACTCATATTTGCAGCTGCTAGATACTCTTTATTGACAACTTATCATGGCATGCGTGTTCTTCATTTCCTCTAAAGAAGCTATTCAGTCCAAAACACTTGCAAATGTACCTCTGCCTGCAACTTTTGCAAGTTTATCTCTGTGAGAGTCTGAGAACGTTGAGATAGTCCAGTACCTACCATACACTTAGAAATGTTTCAAAATATTATCATGCCTATAGAACTTTAAGAATTTAGGATATGAGGGGGTATTGCAGAGGGGATGGTAAAGATAGGCCCAGGGCTTGGGACGCTTGAGTAGGAATTTGGAAAAGAAGGACATAAACCACTTTGCTTCCGTCTCAGTTTAGCTAATATTACCTACCTCAAAAGCAGTATTGGGAATCCAGACTCATTATTTGTAAGGGAGTAACTGATTTTTCTTTATGCAGGAAGCCTATAAAATCAAGCCTTCCATTAATGGAGATGTGTCAAGAGCTTGTCATTTTTAAGGCTATAATGTCATCAACCTATACCACAAAGCACAAGAAATGTACTTATTTCATTAGGTGTGGCAAAAAGGGGCAACCTATTTTTGTTACATTCCTGCATTCGGGCTTATAGAAAAAAAAATCTGAAGAGGTAGCTGTGATGCATCAAAATAAGCTGAGTGGCTTTCTCAGCCCTGAACAATGCACGTAATCCTGCTCTGGGTGAAAACCTCTTAGTGCTCCTAAGGGATGATTATCAGCTACAGAAAAGTTAGAGCTTAACCTGCAGCACAGCGCAAGGATTTCAGATTCTCCCAGGATGACTTTCAGTACAGGCCCCATATTTTTAGGATCACATAACTAGCCACCTTTGGCAGGTCATAATGCTGTCAGAAACTAAGACTGCATTACGTTTTCTCATACTAACATCATCACTGGGTAGCTCTTGTTGGACAAGGCTGGCACAAGATTTATGGGACAGAATGAACAAAATTGAAACCAGCCTATGGCCATAGTAAAGAGCCAAGAAAGAAGTATGGGTTATAACAACACTGTACCTAAGCTGACCAGGCCAGGGAACGGGCTAAAGTTGATGTGTCTCCCACCATCACGCATTTGTTGACTGTTTCAGGGAAAATAGGTCTCCAGCTGCTGACATCCCTTCTGTATAAGCACAGCCCGCTTGCAGGTTGCAAACCCCAGCTGCCCTTGTACCTCTGAGCTCTTCTTGCAAGGGTAGACGGGATATGTGGTGGGCATCCATTCCATTCGCACTGTTGAACATTTACAGCTGTGCTACGCAGGTCTCATTTTTCTATCTGGCACTCCAACGGATCTGTCATGTGAAATTCATGGACAGGAGTCATATACATACACATAGAATTGAATGATAGGAGTCATATACATACACATAGAATTGAAACAAGCAGTTGTACACAGACAGCACCAAGTTTCAGAGTCGGAAGAGCTGCTTCTTCAATCAAACTATGGTATGAGGCTTTCTTATCTACAGGGATTTCCAGGACTCCAAAAATCATCAAAAAAACTATGACCAAAGAGCTCACAATAACAGAGCTAACTCCCAGTGCTATCCTGCTAGGATGGATACCAGTCTACCAGGAGAAACTGATTCTATCGGAGAAAAAAGGAAAATAAAAAGTGAGGAAGACAAAGGAAGAGAGACGGTGCCAAGGTATAAGAAAGAGACATCACAGAAAAGGCTCTATGGGGTAGAAAACAATATTCCATCAAAAAACTTAGGACTTCAAAGTAAGTCCTTGTTTTGTTACCTATATACCAGTTAAGCTTTTCTGAAAATTCAGTCACATAATAAAATACAGTAAAAACCTAAAAATAAGCCATAAAGAGATTTATAAGAAAAAAAGGGGGTACACGAGATCTTAAGTGTAGCCACGCTATCTCCCCTATGGACGTTCTTAGCAAACAATTAAATAAAATATAACTTACTGCTTGTAGTATCACAGGTCTCATTAACAGCTGTTCAGGTAGAGCTGTGAATTGAGTCATACGGATAGCATACCAGAGGGTAGGGTTTAAAGACGCAGACTTCAGGAACTGTGAATAATTTAAGACATCATACTATGCACAGAACTCACTAAATTCAATTTTTCAGTGAATATACGATTCACTAAAACATCTTTGAGGCAGTATTAAGATTTGTATGATAGTTAAAGCTTTGGACCTGACACAATAATTAAAAGCGAGATGGGCCTGCATAGACTGTTGGACTCGGTTTAAGGCTTGGATCCAGGAGACTAGTTTGGCTTCCTAGTTTAAACACAAGCTTCTTTTGTCCTAGGAAAAGCCACTACATCACTTTCTATCCTAGTCTACATCAGTAATAGGGAACTACGTTCGTTTCCTTCCCCCCTTCTGCACTAGAAGCGACTGGTGACAGCCCAAACGTGCACCAAGATTCATTAGCAATACACTCAGCCTCCTGCACTCCTACCTCACACCCTGCACTGTGGAGCTCAAGTCTTCACTGGGACTGCTAAATGCTACTGAGGTATAAATAGCATCTCTTACAATAACACTACAATTAAAACACATATGTTTGTGCACAAGCATACCTCCTGAAACTGGGGACTGAAAAAGTCCACTTTATTAACTCATTTACAATTCTTTCCTATACACCAAAAAATTCACCAGTCGGTCCCCCTGGACTTTTCAAAATTGATTTAACAGCAGAGCCCTCTTGGGAACTCTTAGGAGAATTCACTAAACTCATGGAATATTTACTTTGATAAGTACCAAAACTGCATACTTATATTCTCCGTAAGGTATTTTCAGATAAAATTCTTAAACACAGAATCTATTCATCTATCGTTCATTCATGTTCTTAGCCACGTCACCTTGAACTAGAATATGCATGTACACACTGCTTATAACTTTTTGTCTAAAATGTACTGTTTCACCATGAGTCTCACTCACTGGAGAAAGTTAGCAATGTTGAGTTTAAATGAACCTTTCTGTTCCAAATAAACATGAGTATTTTAGCAACATTGCTTAAGCAGAAAGAAGGGTGGATGGAAGCTGCAAGACAGTTCCCATTCTGAGTGTGTTTGATGCCATAAAGCTGTGGGAACACTAGATGGCAATAACTACTGCACACGTATCTTTAAATACAAATTTACTTTTACCTCTGTTACAATATTGTCTATTCTGCAGCTTCTAAAGTGATATTATTTAGAAAGCACTATATTCCATTATCAAAAAAAAAAAAAACCCAAAGCCAAAACCCCACCCCCCCACCCTTTAAATACAAATTTTTACTTTTACCTGTTACAATATTGTCTATTCTGCAGCTTCTAAAGTGATATTATTTAGAAAGCACCATATACTCTTATCAAAAAAAAAAAAAAACAAAAG
>NW_008795629.1:850188-851484 GCF_000699145.1 Aptenodytes forsteri
AAGTTACCGTACTAGAAAAAGGAAAAAGGGCAGAAATTGTGAAACATTGCTAAAGCGTTCTCATTCCTAATTATTTATTTATTTTAGCTTTTGGCACATAAAACAAATGCATAGAATACACAAACATCACAAAATAATCATACATGCTTGTTAGGATAATACCCTGTAAGGGCATTAATTAAAAAAAGAATGCTTTACAATTTTGTTATTCATCATCAGGAAATCCAAAAGACTTCCTAAGCATCAGCTAATGAAGAACATTTAGGAATCCGTACAAACAGTTTGAATAAATCCCACGGCAAATTACTTGAACCAGGATCAGACTGCAAGTGTCACAAAAACCAGAAAACTCTCCAGACTGGCTTGAAGTGTAGAAACATTAAAATGCAGAGACTCGTATCAGTGCAGCGAGAGGCGAGAACCATAACCCCAAGTCAGTTAACGGCTGTCGGTACCCTCACAGTACGCAGCGCTGCGTGTACACACGGTACACCCTCACAGAAGCCTGGCCATGGATCAGGGTCCTGCAGGAGACTCTGTCCAGCTACCAAAGGAGAAAGCCTCTACCCAAAAGACCTTCCAATCTAGTCAGTGTGGTTAGTGTTCATCTCACTTGACTTCAGCTGTTTAAAGTTATTAATTTCAGCTGTTCACTTGCCCAGTCCCAGTTGTTCGAGCTCTTTCTGAAGTGGTGAGAGTGATCTAACCCAGCGTCTGGGTTACCCAGAAGAGCCACGGTTGGGAGTTAGCCATTTTCCCCACAGAGGAAATTTATATAACGTTAACTACCTAAAATACTGCACGCCTAAAGATGCATCTCACCTAGTTTTGACTGGAATAGCCTCCAGGACCACAGTGACCATTTTATAGGAAAACAGGGCTGGAAGGGACAGCACGAGGCACTGAAGCTAGTTCTCATCGGTCACAAGCCACAGCACTTCCAAACCCCTCGCAAGCCATTTGTCCTTGTTACAATCGTCTCCAGAACCAGGGAAGAACGGGACTCTGAAATCCAAAGAAATAAAAAACTGAGCAGCAAAGATATTTCTGATGCTATAGACAAGTGCTAAGTGCGTGTGCTGTCGCCTGCCTGCCTCTAGAAATCGCAGTTTCGGTATTCAAACGCCGTGTGTGAATTTAGTGCAAGAGCAACACCGCTTTAGCCCGAAATTGTTGCCTTACAGAGACATCTACCGGCAGCAGAGGGGTGGAGCGGCCAGAACCCCCCTGCTCGGGGCAGGGGGGATGCGACAAGCCCCCCCCGCCCCCCCCAAGCAGCGCGCACCCTCTGAGGGT
>NW_008795629.1:851810-868355 GCF_000699145.1 Aptenodytes forsteri
CGATACTCTTCTACAAACTCTGCACCTTAACATACCCTTTTCTTGGGAACCAAAATCGGTGTAAGAGGTTTCAACTTCTTTTAGAGTAGATTGTGTCAAATGACCCAGAAATTATTTTTGAAAAAAAGAAAAAGGTTCATTTGAAACTTGCAGAATTTCCTGTGAAAATCAAAATATGCCAATTTCTACATTCCTTGCCTGCCTCAACAACGCAGAACATGTTTGAATGCACCTGTTTAATTGGAAGAAGGTAGCTAAAAATAAGGGCAATCTGTATCAACTGTTATTTTCCTCCGTTTATAAAATCTCAAGAACCAATTAGTCTTTGGTTTAAAGAGTTTTCAGCTATTCCCTAGCCCCTGTGAAGCACAGGCTAGTATAATCATTCAAGTTATGATTAAGGAAAACTGTCTTTTCATCACAGATAGTGATTACATGTGTATGTCACACCTCTATTGAAAAATGGCCGGTTGAAATATAAGCATATGTGCCTTCTAGCCACCTACAGCTATCATACGTTAATGTTTATAGCCAGCTACCTCAGTATTTACTAAACCCAGGAGCTCAGAAAAGCCTGAAGAACTTCCTCAGCTCAGAATCTCCAAGGCAGACTTCTCCACTGTCACCAGTTTTCTGCAGAAAGTCTCCCGTCTCCCTGCTGCACAGTAATACGCTCTGCCACCTGCAAACCTGAGCACATGCACAAACCTTCCCATTTGATGTGGCAGGGAAGGAGGGAGAGTTCCCTCTAACCTTACCCTTTCAGAAAGACATGAAACTCATAAGCTATGATTTGGTTTTTCCGAATAGCGATTTATAAGAACCCATTAAAACTCATCACTTTGTTGGCTGTTCTTCTCTTCTAAAAGAGGCAGCAAAACCAAACATAAAAACTCTCAGAAGTGTAGGGGAGAAAATAAAGGGGGGGGGGAAGAGAAATATCTGTTTGTCAGACCAGTGAAGTCCCTCATAGATAAGAAGTTCAGTTTAATAAAAATTTTACTGAGGTAATGGATGAAATTGGGTGGGTTTTACTTGCAAACTGCCTTTTTTTTTTTTTTAAATCATTGCAAAAACATACCTTTCCCTTCTGTTCGTTCCCTCACACCACCCAGAAGAAAAAAAAAAACCACCACAGGTCTAGATTAGAAAAATGTAGCCATTTAGATTGCAGTCTATAAAGCAAAGTTTCACAATCGATCAATAACTCAAAAAGAGGAAATTAGCACAGAAATATTTAGATGGCTGTTTCGACAAAGTTTTGGGATATGCCTGCCTGTAATACAAACCTAGAAAAAGATTAAATGAAAATGAATAAGCACTGCAGAAATAAAGATATCTTAAAGTAAACGTATGCAAAAATGTATTATACAATGCTAAATCAGTTACATATGTTGTCTACAGATGTTAGAACCACAAGTCTAATTTGAGGAGTCTCTCTGCGGTCCCACGCAGCTGATGGGTGATCCTGTCGCATACAGGATACAGACCTCATCCGACAGAAGACCCGTCAACCATCCACGATGGGACGAGGGAGCGGGGCTTTCCCAGCTCACGAGCGGTACCCGGCTGGCAGAGAATGGACAGTTCAGACTGATTAAGGACTGCGGTGATGGCACTGACGGTTTGCTCCTCACTGTGTTTGTGTATCCAGATCCAAGCCTTCATTTTACAAGGAAAAGAATATTTTCTGCTAACTCGGTCTAGGTCTGAAAGTCAGCTGGGATTGCCATCACCGTAATGAAAGCGTAGTTAACAATCCTTACATTATCAGTAGTGGAAACCAGCTCTCCTCCCAGTACCCGTAGGCTTTGCAGTCTGAAAGAACTTATAAAGCAACATATTTAAGTCCATGGATAGAGGAAAACAGGTGGTTCTCAGCATACAAGTGTGGGACAGTTCCACTGAGGAAAAGAGAACTTTCTTGCTGTAAGTTTGCTATCACACAAGGATTTTAGAAACAAACAACAGGGAAAATAAGATGATTTATCTTCATATTTCCGTATATGTGACATCAGTAACAGTCACCTGTTAAACAGATCAGGAACAAACAAACAGATAAAGGCCTTGATAAAGTAAGAAAAGTGACAGCAAGAACAACAGTAATTTCCAGAGTTCCTATACTGTTCACATCTGCAGCAGGAACCCTAATGAAGCATTTTATATTGTCTGTGCTTACAAAAGAACTTTACTTCACCAGTCTTACTTTCAAAAATTTTTCTCCAGAAAATAGCGTTGCTCAGAGAAAGCAAACAATTTTCTAATGACCAGAGACAGGAATTCACCATCTAAATCACCATGATGAGACGTCTCCCCTCTTCTCAGAACTTCATCTTCGAAGTCATCAAATCAGGTGAGACAAGACAGTGGAGAGAGGTATGAAACAAATCCAGAAACACAGAATGTTTCTCCTATTCACAGAAAACCAAGTTCTTTTCAGCTGGGGGGAAGGAATCTTGGGAAAAAGAAATTCTAGAGGGGGAAGGTTGGCTTTGTATCTCTCTCCTAGGCTTTCACTATGTTGTCAGAAGGGGCAAAGATACCTCTGGGAAAAATTGCTGGGACAGAGCTCGACAGCTTAACCTTTTCCCTGTATTTCCGATTTCTTGGTTTACCTATAGCAGATCTGTATTTACAGCAATAGCACCACCTTACCTGCTCTGGTTTGGGAAGCATGTATCAGTATTACCTCGCCACAGAAAATGGCTCCAAATTAAAGCCTCTCTCAATCAGGAAGCAGTTAAAAATCTGCTGAAAGTAAAGCATCGCTGAGCAGCAGGCAAGGCTGGCAAGCACAATGGAACTGAGACCAGAGCATGCACCTCGCTATCTGTCAACCACCCTTTCTAGCGTCAGACTAAAGAGACCCGCTGAAGTCAATGAAAAGGTTTCCATGGAAATCAATGAGGTCTCAGTAAGGCTGTAAAGACGCATCATTAATTTTTTCAGCCTCGCTTTCACACACATCCATTCCCTCTCTAATATCAGTTCTTATACTATTTATATAACTCAGGATCTAATCAAGACGTGTACTCCTACTTGCTGGGAGCTGAAAAGATCATGCTGATTTGTTACTTCTCTTTTAATATTTAGGAGGTACTCAGTTACACTGGGGACATAGGCTCTATGAAAGCCTGTACAGTGATGTTGAGGAGCACTTTGGACATCTGTACACAGGAACTTTTACATCTAAAGACATATCACATAGTCGCGGAACCAAAAATTGCTTCAAACCTAGCTCAGTAGAATTTAAATAGTGCAATCACTGTATTATTAATACCCAGAGTGAGACCTAATTTTTTTCTGGCTAATATAAATCTCATTTAAAAAAAAAAAAGGCAGCATTGGTAAGCATCTGTCATCTAAGCATTATATAATTAAAAACCTATTTTAAATCTCCTCTCTTTTCTGCCTATACGACACTGCTTTGTAAAAACAAAGTTTCTCAGGCAGATATCCTTGAAGTTGTTGGTTTATTGCTCTGCTTCTTTTTTAATTCACAGTTGCTAGTATACATGAAAGAGTTGAGAAGCACGGAAAAGTAATAACTGCAGAAGCGGTGAGATACTAATGGCATTGTATTTCACAAGACTAAAATGTGGGCAACAGACTATATTAGTATTGCGAAGTACAACGCAAACCACAAGAAAAGATTTTAAATTATTTACCTTTCTACTTCAGCACAAATGTCCTATAGCCAATTATCATGAGATATTGCCTAGAAATTAACCAGTCATCTTGTGTTTCTATCTCCAGATTTACAATTAGTAATGCTATTAATGTGGATCCTGTACTTAGCATCACTAATTACATTGCTATGAACTAATGGTGTTAAAAATAGCAATAGCCATCAACTACCAATTAATGCTTAATGAGAGCATATAAACCCTGGCATTGTAATGAATTTCCAAATTATTGTTTCTTGTGTCTCTCTTGAAATCATACAAAAATAGGTGTAACCCATGAAGGCAGGCAGCGACTGAAAGCACATTTATCACAAAATTTTGAACAGGAACAATAGGAAATGTTTAAAAGTCTACACCTTTCAGGCAAGTAAATAGTTAAATACAGATACATTTTTAAAGGGAACCTCTCAAATTTTTACAAAGGTAAGAAAGATGGTGGTCATTGAGTTGTTTAACTGTTGACAGTTTTGGGCACAGCAGGACAAGAGCCTAAAATGCAGGAAGGACTGTGAATACTGTAAACAGCATTAATAAACTGCTTGTGTATTGAGCTGTTGTAGTGCAGAGTAACACCCACTTTTTCCACATCCAAACAGATTTCGTTCCTCTAAAGGCCATGGTAGACAAGCCAGAATTGAATCCTCATCACCTGCATCATAAAATATAGCAGGTGCCATTTACTCCAGCAACTTTCAGAAACAGAAGCTAGGATACACTTTAAGTCATAAAGCCTGGATCCATTTTACCTCGGTGGAAGGAAATAAAGGTCCACCACAGGTCTGGTCTCTGGGAAGCAACATAAGACAGATGCGTCCACGGCTGGAAGGTAAAGGCAGAGAAAACAAAGGAAAATAATAGGCAGGAACAAGAAGAAAGCAATGTTGAAAGCAAGTGGGAAGTTCTGATTATTTGGGAGAGTCAAAAGAGATCCTTGTTTAGCAGGACAAACTAAACCAGGTAACACTGAGATACCTATACACAGCGCTTGACATAACCTCAAAATTGTAGATTTACTGCTCTTCCCTAATTGGTAGCCCATCACTGTGAACCTTGGTATACTAATTGCAGTTACAATGAAGCATTAGCATTCCAAGCAACAACAGGTAAGAAAACACGTACCGCTAAAACAGGGGAAGTTATCTTTCTGGGAAGGACCCAGTTGGATGAAACCCCTGGAACGAAAGATGACCTTTGGGACCAAAGCCCTGCTACAAGATGTCATCCTTAATGCAAACTTTGAGAGTCAGGAGAAGCAAGATGAGTGCCAGAACAGTGACTGCAGTGGAGGGCAGAGAGAGCACAGAATTAAACTGCTTTCTTGTCCCAAAAATGTAAGAATAGGCAGAGGATAAAGGAGGGGAAGAACAGACGTGCTGCAGTCATAGCCAACCGGACCAGCCCTAGCCTGCCACCGAGGAGCACAACAGCTCCCTCCCTGCCGAGGCATGTGGGCAAAGGGACCCGGGGAGCACATGGCTGAGTTCTCCTGTGCTCCGCAGGATAAATGCAGCCTGGGGACACCATAAGCAGCTCTTCCCTCCATGGAGCAGCATAGCGGCGAGATCCAGACTCAGAGCTCCACACGGCGAGCGCGCCAACCTGGGGGAGCAGCCCAGGCGACGTGCTCCGTCGGCATGAGCTTTCCTGGGGGATGCTCTTCCGAGTGCGCTATTGTTCACCAGACAATGTAATTTTTCCTCATCTTTGCTCACTAAGCTCTGCGCACAGAAATAAATCCCAGAAATTCCAGATATCTCCCTAGCTGTGCTGTATCATGAACACATGCTGGGACAACTGTAAAAAGACAGCAGTTACCACTGGGAAGCAGCTCCACGCTTCCCGTGCTGGTTTGCATGTCTCTGCAAGGAACAGGAGATAGACAATTCCATACGAGGAAGGCATTACCCATTGCTTACATTCCTGGTTTACTTATGACATAAAATTGAGTAGCGGAAGACATCCTACACAGAATTGCATGGGAAGTTGATTTTTCCCTCCTTAAATTTCACTTTTTTCTTGAAATGTTTTCTTCCGCCATAGTGGGTCTTCACAGTGCTTTTTCCTGAAGAAATAGATGTACCACCAGAGCGAAGCAGGGTGGGAGACAAGAAGAGGTAAAGTAAGAGGAGGCGTTCTCCAGGGAGGCTGGAGGTCAGCACACTCACTGCTCCCTCCTGCTGCGAACAGAAAATGAATCCCTGTCTCCTACATGCCACGGAAATACCGTAGCCACCTTGCTACACTCTCATTCGGACTCTGACCATCCTAGACCTGAGAAACCTTTTATAAAGGAAACTTGAGATAGGTTTAGCTAATGAAAAACTCCCCCACCACCAACCCTAATAAATATCCAAACAGCTTTAATTTGAAAAGTTTACCTTCCATACGCACTATTCACATTTCTCATACTGGAAAGAACTGCTGATCAGAAACTTCAGGACATAGGACAGCATTATAACTTATTTTGCTTTTTGGGAGAAAAAAGTATCTTGGTTTCAATGCAGAGATGTATAAAAATACAGGGTTTTCTGGTTTGGATTTTCTTTTAAGTCCAAGGCAGTAGAGCTTTGTTTAGCCTTTTTTACTATACACACTCATACCATGGCCTCTTACATTATTCAGAGCTAATCAGCTTTTATACCCATCTCTTCTAGTTTCCCTACTAACAGGATACTGTCTCCGTATCCTAACAAACATCCGAACATTACATAATTATGGTAGGATTTTTATGCTCCTCTTCTTTGAACCCCTACAGCGTATAGCTGCAAACAGTTCCTGAAAATAAGAAAGATCCCCTCTATTCCAAGACTATTCTTGCATTTTCTCATCTTTCTCTATCAACAATAGCAAACTCTAGACCACTAGAGGTACTCTAGTACTAAAGCTAACAACCAAAATGAGATTTTTTTAAAATTTTTTTATGGAAACCAATTAATTTTGATCTGAAATGATTCTAAAATACTGGAATAGAAATGTTTTCTTACACTTTGACTCTTCACAAGTTTTTGACTTACACCAATCTTACTAAGTCAATGTCTACCTGCTTCAATTACTTCTCTGAAAATAGGGATCTATAACACCTTTGCACAGGAACTTCAAATGCACTTGTCCAAGATGATGTTTTGAACTTCCTGGACTTTTAAAGATGCAGCCATGATAACTTTAAGTCAGGCACCAGAACTGACTATGAATTCTCAGTCAAACCTGCAGCATCTCTGTCTCCTTTCGCCAAAAGCATCAATCTACCGTGCCTCCATGGTGGGAAAACAGGCTTTATCTGATGTATTACAAAGGATTCAGAGCAGAACTGATAGTATACAGCTGGGATATTCTGGGAACACAGGTTGGGAACACATGCTGGGATTCTGGGAACAGCAGGGAACACACATGTAGACTGACAACCACTGTGGTTAGTTTATATGGTTCAGGGCAAATACTCAAAGCAAGAGTTGCGTAACTATATACAGATCCAGACTCTATATGCATGCAGTATTCACTGCTGGGCACCGTGTTATATATCATGTCTCCATCTCTGAGATCAAATAATTAATTCTGAAGCTTAGCTACCCTTTTAAAGTATTTGAAAAGTATGTTAAGAGCTTAAACATCTACATGTCTAGCATAGTTCTTGGAAGTAGAAGATTTGTATGTTTTTCATTCACACTACATATATTTGTTTCATCCATCCATCGGGGAATATTTTTAATGCAAATGCATTGAACTCCTCTTTGCTTCTTTCAGTTCTTTTTCTTCAGAGACCTATTTTTCCTTGTTTTTCTGTTTCCCCACTTACAATGCAATTTCAGTTTAGTCAGACATTTGTATTCAAACTTAGAAATGCAGAGATTTATTCTTTGTTTTCCACCGGCTCCATCATATGATGATCCTTTTCTGGCTCATTTCCATACTGGAAGGGCTAAGTTCCTTTCAGAAAAGCTCCTAATCAGAACACAGGTCCACCTGTGAAAGGAATTCACAAAAAGCAAAGATTATCCGTACAAGATGAGAGTATTACGGATTAAGGTCCTGTAATAAATTGTGAATGAAGTTGCTGAAACATTCATCATCAGACATACACGCACACAAAACACCAAAGAAACTTGGTCCTGATAATTTGGCCATGAGAATATTCTGCTTCACAAAAAATGAAACATGATCAGTTTAGCTTTGTATAAAAGACAATAGATGAGATCTCAAACTCTTCCCTGTCTCCTTCGCAACAAGACAAGTATAAGGGAAATGGAGCTTAAATTACAATGCAAAAACATCACCTGCATTCAAATTGATTAACTGAAGATTGGCAAGTAAGATGAAATGCATCCATAGTCAAGCAACCAGAATGTTCTCCTAAGTTTATATACTCACGTGTATTACCTTTATACAATGCCTTAAGAAAATATTTCTGGCAATGCTTCCCTAGCTTGTTCACCAAGCTTGAGATAATATGCAATATATCTGTATCATTCCTGCATCAGCAGACATTAACTGGTTTTGTTTATTGTGGTGTTAATAAAGGATAAATTAGAACTATTAAAGCCAGGGGTTTTCTTTCTGCAATCAAGATAAGTTAAATACACCCAAAATCTCAAATTTTAGTGTTTAAAAGATGCTTAAAATGTGACTCCTCGCTGCTTAGCTGTTGACTCCAATGGCACAAAATTGCCTCCTACTTATTTTTCTTGAGGTCACTGAAGCAGACTGCAGAAGAACTCAATGTAGAACCCAGGTTTACTGACACATTTGAAACTTTATCTTTCTTTGATGCAAAACAACCTTCTATGCTGTATTATAATTGTGAGTTACACAACCTGAAGTGTATTTATACATTCAAGAAAGGAATGTCTCAAATTTATCTCACCCTTATGGGAATCCATATAATCAAATATTTGGAAGTTTTACTTTTCATAAGCACAAAATCATAATATATATTAACTGCAAACAGTCCAATCTATGAAAAAGGTTCTGCCGGAATATACTACCTGAACCATAAATCAACAAAGTATAAAGAAAAGAAAAGCTTCAGGAGAAATTTATGGTAAAATAATCTCAAGTGAATATTTGTTGATCTGAAGAGATAATCATCCTAATTACTACAGATGGATTTGAGATACCTTCTTAAATACGTGATTTGGTGAAGACATGGCAAAACACTTAGGCCATGGAGAGTACAGTAGTCATCCTCATTACTGCTTACTAGAGATGTGCATTCATTCTATTACCTCTCAAAATGGGTACTGCATACGCTTTAGTTTTATTTAATGAAAAAGCTTTTCTGGAGAACATCAGATCCCACAAACTCGAATTTTGTATAAGAATCTGAATTTTAGATAAGAACCTGAATTCAGAATAAACCCGGAGTTCTGTCAGTGCATGTGCTGATGCGTAAGTTCTGACCCTCAAACCACGTACCCAGCTCTTAATCGCTACACTTGCCACTTTTTTTTCTTTCTCGGCTTTCTACAGCACAAGCACAAGACCACTATGTGAGAAAAAAAAACTACGTTTATTCTTCGAGTTCAATTCAACTGTACGAGAAACCGTTCGCATTTGGTGTTACAAGGCGCAGTGGCTTAGTAACACAAGGTGGTGCTCTCTTCTTAGTAAACAGCTTTAAGTCTGGTTTACATGTTGAAAGGAAAAGGTGACTCTTTGAGAACTCCGAGCAGTTTTCAGAGGCAATTTTTTTTTCCCCGTAAGAACCAAAATTTCTATGTCAGAAATTTAAATAAGTACCAAAGCACTTTTTTTTCCTAAAGAAGTTTTAATGAATGAAATGAAACCCCTCGCCGCATTTATCGATTCTCCTGTCATAGCTCTGCCTCCAGATCTTCCATTGCATCATCCAGTCTCTCTCTAGCTGATCTCTCTCATCCAGCCCACCAGCTGGATGTCATCAGGACTAAGGCTTTCAGCTGGAAGGGAGATACACAAGCTTTTTTCTCTGAGACTGCTAAAACCCAAATAAATCTATTTCTTAGTTTTGTATCAAGCGGTAACAGAGGATCCCTCAGAAAGAGTTTATGAACAAGGTTTCCTCAGTCCACTCAGTTTCCACCAGTGAGAGTCTAAACACCAGATTTAATTCCAAGCCTGATACCATATTAAAGATCCAACTGTGGTTTGTTTCATATTGGTGTTACTAACAATAATTGTCAGCATTACAGTTTTTCCATTTCCCTCCTAGGAAAGCACTGGTAGGCCTTCATTGCCAGAACTTCCAAATCACCCCCAAAAATATCAATTGTAATACTGTCCATGAGAACCAGTGCATGTGCAGCACTTCCAGATGAAACACCAGAACAAAACAATCCAACTTGCTTGTTACAAAAAGTTTTCTTTTAGATGAAAAGAAATATTCAGAGCTATTTCAACCATGCATTTCTCCCAGGTTTTGAATTTCCTAAGGTTATATGTTTGCACAGCAGCAACAAAATTGACACACCAGCGACAGAGGTCCGTCACAGACAGCACTCTGATAAATCTTTGGTTTTCAGTGCGGTTCAGGTACATGGAAACCTTTGCACTGCCTTGGAGCACTCACAGCCCTTTAGCTCAGTACACGCAAAATCATAGGTGACAAAACTAGTCCCTAGTCTCTTACGGGCCATTCTGACCGTCTCGTGGATACTGGCCACCTGCAGGAACCCTCTCAGAAATGCACGCTGTAGATTACAGAGGTACACCTTGTTAACTGTAAGATCAGTGCATCTAATCCCTTGCACAGATACCAGTGGTGGAAATTCCCTAATAAAAATCGGATTCTTGCCCTGTTCAAAAGCGCATGCTACCAAGCGGCTGACTACCTTTTCAATCACCTCCATAAATTCCATGACAAACTAGAGACAGTGGAAATCCCAAAGCATAAAATGAGCAAGATGAACATTTCTCATCTCTCCTTTAAAACTAGAGTGCATCACAAGAATAGTAAGCATGTGGGAAATTAGTTAACTTTTAAAGACCTGTGTTACATAAACATCTCTTTAATCAGATTACTCTGGTGCCACAGGATTGTGCCATGTTTTATTTCCTCAAAGAACACGCTGTTCGGTTACTATAGCATTTCTATATCTGGATTAATTAGAAACGGAAATGTGGATACAATTAAGTTTGAAATTAAACACACTTTGTAGCAGGGAAGATAATCACTGCTTTAGAATGATCTGGCTGCTCCAACCTGTGAAGTATCAAGCTATTCTCTCAATTAGTTGGAATAGTACTGTGTGTTCTTGGACCCAGCTAACCGTGGCGCTCTGTATGCAGAATCTGTGGACATATCACTTCTCTGACCTATTATTTGTCCTGTATTATTTGATGATAACAATAATAATTAATGTCCTTACACAACTCTTGATGTCAAGCGTAGTACTTACACTTTTAAATGATTTTGGTCTATTCCACCTCTTCTTCTGGCTGCCCTTGATTCGCACCTCCTACTGTGTTCATCAGCACGTCCTGAACAAGAAAACTGAAGTGTCACTGAATTCAGGCAAAGTTCTCCCCTGTGAGCCAGAGCAGAAATTATTACCAATTTTAATTTCCATGAAGAAGAGTCTTCACAAACAGGAGGTTCTCTCAAAACAGGAAAAAGACAAGTCCTCTTCCCCAGTCCTGCCTCATATTGGAAAAGAATGAAAAGTTCGCACGTGCAAAAAGTGACCAAGGTTCAGGACCAGAGGGAGTAGGTTAGTATAAATAATTCTGTGCCCACTAATATCAATTCATCTCTCAACAGAAAGACAGCAGAGTAAACTTTACACTTTAACCTAAGAAGAAGATGCACAACATTCTTCGGGCTGCAGCTCTAAGAATTCAATACAACTCAGGAGGGCCATCTGCAATACACGGCGATCCTAGCTCCATTTCTCGTGATCCACTAAGTAGGCCAGGAAGACACAGAACTTCTGACTCCGCGGAAGGTCTTAAAAATAATCATCTAAATGGTTGCTTCCCTTTTACTTTCTGGCCAACCATGACAGCGGGAGGTTATATTCTCCCTATCCCCAAGAACAGTGGAAAAGAACAGATACATAGGGTTGAGGGAGCACACCAAGATATGGACTAGGTACGGACTGCATAGTCTTCAGATTCAAGGCAGTATGCCAAAGTCTTCCCTTCCTGATAATACTGGTGTAGATACTCAGACTAAAATGCGCAAGGAAATTCGGGTTCTCCAAATGAATCCTGCCAGCAACAGGCCACTAGGAAATTCAGAACCATGAGAGCAAAGGACATTTCTTCCTGTGCGTAGATGGAGATCAGCTCTGTTCAGCAGGCTGAGAACAGAAGTCTCTATATGTGCATTATTATTGAAACACCTGAGCAGGTGAGAGAAAAAAAGGAGAATGAGGAAAATTCATTCTCCATAATGAATGCAGAACATAAGCTCTCCATATAGAGGTTTCATGTAGAATTATAGGTAGTTCAAAGTTTTAAATCTGATTTTCACATTTTAAAGCATCCACTGCACACATGTGAATAAAATAAACGAATAATAAAGACAATGGAAAATTATCCAAACTGCGTAATTAGAACGCCACGATCATCTTATTGCCAAGCCCTTGGCTTTAACTACTGGACCACATGGCTCACATCCTAATTAATGGAGAAATCCAATGTTATAAAAATTTCCAAATCTTCTTTTCTTTTTTTAAACCTGAGATGGAGATTTCCAGTGTCAAGCAATTAGAAGTGTCTTAATCCACTCAGATACCTCCTACAAAGCTTAGCATGTGGCAAGAACATTTTGCCAGTCTTGTTTTTTGGCTTCATTGGTCTTATTTTCATTTATTTCTTAACTTCCATTAAGATTACAAAATGTGAAAAACTTCTTAGTCACAAGCCAGCTTCACTGGGGATGGGAAAGGACCTTGTGGTCTCCTACAAAGCTACAGTGTAAATGAAGCAGAGATTGTATTACAAGCCTGAGACAGCTATGTTTCAGTGGGGTTTTTTATGCATCAAGTATGCAAACCATCTTGGGAACCTGCAGAACAAGGAATCCTATGCCAGGAGACCATAGCATATTCCCCACGAGATGTTTAACAGTTATTTGTAAACATAAGAATGACAAGAAGAATAATGATAGACAGGATTTAAATATCACCATGGAAATATTTACACAAATACCACAGAAGGAGAAAAAAAAAGCTTCTGTGCATGTTTGTCATTAAATTGTAGTCTGATATTCTCATGTGCAAGTGTCTTTAGAACACAGGATAGGAACGAAGTAGAACAAGCTCCTGAAAGTGTAAAATGTATTATCGAATCTGTGGAGTTGTTCTATAACTTACGGACCCTTCACAGTTTCCTTTTTAATCCTGACATCCCTTTGCAAGCCCCTGGCTTTGTTGCAAAAATTTCCAGTATATCAGAAGACTCTCATATGTGGCCATTAATCCACACAGAGCATTTTTCTTTTAAAGTTTGAGGGTGATTAGGCAACCTCAGTTTCTTTAAACAGAAAAAAAACCCCAATATGGCCTTACATTTGCCAACTCAAAACAAGCAGAGTTTTTAATAATAACTGGAAGTCTGTCTTAGACAAAGCTTCTCCCCCCAAAAAAATGCAAAGGCATATCAGTTTCATACACATGATGAGCTCCAGGAGAAACTTGGTGGACATTATCAGAACACGAAGTGTGACTATGGGTCTTGTAAAGAAGCTCCTGAAACGTACCTGTGTGGTGACAAGACCAGCGATGTTGCAGTAGCTCCACATGTTTCACCATCAACACTTTTCCTATAAAGCTCAAAAAATTTTTACACCTGGTTTTCCCAGGGGCTCACTATGATACTTGAGGAAAATCACTTTTCCAAATGGAAAAATGCAAATTTCCCAAATGGAAATTCAGCAAGTCCAAGGAATTCATAGTCTTAAGTCCCTATGATGCTTTTGACATTCCTGCTGCCTGTGTTTCTGTTTTCCTGCCTCTAAAATAATGGCATAGTAAACACAGAAACACTGGCTGAAGCCCGTTACGAGCTCTTTCAGAAATCCCGTGCTTACCGTTCCCTGAGGTCACCAATGAATTACAATAGATGCTCTAAGAAACAGCTCCTACTTTGGGCACAAAATCTCTGCGAACAACTGTTCTCAGGACAACAATGAGAAAAAAAAATTGGGAATCTTCAACCCAAAGATCTTTTAACCTGCAGCTCTATTTGAAGTTAAGCAATCATCTTATTGAATATGGCACAATCAGTTCTGTAATCATTTTGATAGCTAACCTCACTATTGTTGTCATGATATCTAAACCACATCACTAATGCATTCTGAAGATGTGGGATTTGGAGCGGCTCTACTGTTTGCTACTCAGTTATCATCTTGGTTTTGGATAAAAACAGGACAAGCTCTACTGTTTGCTACTCAATCATCTTGGTTTTGGATAAAAACAGGACACGTGTTATATAACTCTTAACATACAATTCTCACGATCAGAAGACAGCAGACACAAATAGATCCACTCACACAGGGCTGAGAAATGAAGGAACATTTCAGATCTAAAGCACAGCAGGCACCATTTTCCTGCTGACCTTTTCTTTGCAGCAAAGTGATGGCCCTGGTGAATAAATGACCAATCTTGGTCTTTTTTCATTAAACTGATTTTTGCCATCTGGGGGCTCCAGACCTGTCCCTTTCTCCCTGGGAAGGCCTGTTCCTGCTGTGAGTGGCTCTCTTGGTCAACAGCAGGAGGTAAGGCTGGTGGCAGCTGCCTGAAGAGAAAATACAGCAACCTATTACTGCTTCATACAGGAACAGCAGCCGCCTCCGATTGTGTGAAGAAAGAGAAGGAACACTTGTTTTGCCCTTAGCAAACTCCCCTATTTCATCCCTACCTATAAAAGGTATTCACACAGCTCCTACTGAGGCCAGGCAGTCTCAAGTTTCCTTACAATGCTTCTGCATTACAGAAGAGCGTATCATTGCGCACATCAAAAATTGAGGCACAGAAAAATCAAGCTGCTCAAGATAACAAGAAGTTTGTAGTCCAGAAGAGGCACTCCGTATTTGGAGAAAACCTCTTAGAAAAAGCTTACTGTTTATACAAACTCCCCAGAAAATTGCCAGTAACAGCAAAGTCGATCAGACCACAAAAAAACCCAGTTCCTACACCTCTCTTTTTCTCCAGACGCTATAGTAGCAGAACATCGTCTGTGCCTTCACCTTAAAACACTTGTAAAGCTAAGCTGAAGAACCAGCCAGCCATCTTGCAATAGATCAGTCAGGCAGCAAGGGTGGACTTCAAGACTGAGCTTCCTCTACAAAAATCCCTGGACAAAACTCTTCTAACAGCTTCAACCTGCTCCATGGTGGGAAGACCCCAGCCTGTAGAGCACTGTCTGCAGACGCAGAGCTTTGAACGCACCAGTATCTCAATGTGAAGAGGGGAAGACAGAGGATGGAGTAAGAAGTTACAAGGGTTTCTTACAAATGAAAACCTGTCTGAAACAAAACCCAGGGTGACAAACAGCTTCCAGAAAGTAAAGGGCTTTCCAGTGGATTTCCTTATCCCCCCCTCTTCTCCCCCAGGTTCTCTGTTAAGTGGAATTCCTTATCCCCCCCCTCTTCTCCCCCAGGTTCTCTGTTAATTCACCATGGTAATTTGGGGTAACATGTACAGTCACTAGCTGCTTAAAGGAATTGTCAGGCATGACCTCCAGCATCTCTGAATAATCAGGGCAGATAGTCACACCGAAATAACATGACTTGTGCAATGAAAGACGGGTTTAAGTGGCTTTCTTTAACTTAGCCACTACTTAAAATATATGGTAGGAAATACTGACTTCATTTGATCTGCACAATGCATTTCAGCTCTGCTTAAAGCAGATGACTCATTTTGGCTTGATGTTACTGTCGTTCCATATGATCCTAGCAACCCCGACTTTCAGCATCAGAACATATGCCCAACAGATGCAAAGTTTCATGAAACAGATTAAAAAAAATTATACTATAGGTGACAATAATGAAAGATTTTTTTTTTTATTTTGCATGACTACTTTATTTAAGATCACTCTTTGGGGTCATCGTCTTATGGCAGGTATCGGTTTTTTGCCTTGGCAGGGTATGCAGTACAAAAGTCAAGACACATGTCCCCCAAATAAACAAAAATGAAGCATTTGTTGGCTTTGTTGTTACCAGGTTCCTGGTAATAATCTTTGGAGATATTATTATGCAAAGTGTGAAATTTATTATTTATTTTAAAGTTATATTTAGTACATAAAAAGCTAAATCACACTTGTTCAACTACTGTATATACTGTAATTACACACCCTAATTTCATGCTTTTGGTCATGCAGTTAGCATAAGTAGTTGTAATTACACATTTAAGGCATGTAATCATGTAATAATTAAGATGCACAATTCAATTATATAATTAAGGTATGCAAATACATAGGACTATACTGTGACATTGATTTTAAGTAGACTACCCCATTAATTCTGAGGGGACTTCTGCTTAAAAACTCATTACACAATACAGCTTGCAAAGAATTATACAGACAGGAAAAAACACAGACCCACTGTCATGCTTCTTTGGATATCAGCCTGAAATGTAAACCAAAAACCAAAAACAAACAAACAAACCAAACCCCAGAACTATCAGATTCAAATAGTGTTTACAAGAATGGTTCTGTGTTCTAACAAAAACAACAACAAAAAAACCCCTAAAAGCCCAAACCACATACACACAAAAAACAACAAACAAACAAAGAAGAGGAATTCTCAAAATGGACTAAAATATTTACAAGCTTGTTTTGTAGGCCAGCATTGGTATAGAGAAAACAATCTCCAAAAATACCCTACTACTTCCTAATGACCTGTTATGTCCCCAGAAAGATGTTAAATAAGCTCTGATCTCTT
>NW_008795629.1:868370-934553 GCF_000699145.1 Aptenodytes forsteri
GCATGTTTCAATTAAAAAAAAAAAAAAAGGTTTTCATAGTTTCTTTCACAGAACTAGGAAAGGAAAGAATTTTTCATAATCAGAAGGAAAAAAGGGAACACAGAGCAAACTCATTTCCACTGTGGTTGTTTTTATGCTCAACCACCAAAACCTCTTAACCAAAAATATAAAAAAAAAGATTATTGACCTCAATCTCAATGCACAACATTTTTGCTAATGCTTTTATTTTTTTCCCCCCACTCTTTTCTTCTCACAATTAAAACAAAACCAAAAAAAAAGAGACATCCAAAACCAGATGGGCTTTGTGCAGAGCAACACAATCATTATTGGCTCATTCAAGGAGGTTTCTCTCCAAGAGTAGAAAGTGGCAGAAGCAAGAAAGCCACTGCCAGAGCAAGGGGGCAAAGCAATCGTTCTGCTAAACTACAGAGATTATGCAATCACTGAGCCCCAAATTCCCCGCACACTCAACACTAGCAAATCAGATTAAGAAGGGAGTTTCAAAAAGATGAGCTCACATCCTGGTGTGAGCTCCAGCATAGAGTGGATTCTCCTTCCCCTGTACATTCACCTTGATGTGGCTTGAATAGGCATGGAGAGTTGAGAAGCAGCCCTCCCTCAAGCAAAGCAATAAGGAAAAACCATGATCTGTATGCTGCAACCCCCCCCGTGAATTTGGTTAATAGTAACTTGGTAGTAACGATGTGTTGGAATAAACATGTCAAATTAAGGAAAATGTGTCTGAGCGCACCCAGATTGGAAGGAAGCACCAAAATATCATATTATAACTCTCCTTTTACGCCACATTCCCTCTGCCCTTCAGAACACTTTATTGTATGTAGTCGCATGATTAGATGTAAGGCTGTGCCGGGGAAGCTCCTCTTGGTTACAAATTGAAGCAGGCATATCACAACGGGACCCTGACTGGGGCTCAGTAGTCCTCAAACTGTAACAGTGAATAACTGCTAATTGCTGCTAGCTCATCATTACACATGACAGATTCATACTCATTCTAGAAATAGGCAGAGAAGCAAAAAAAATTCCTTAAATTATTTCATTTAGGTTTTTTAGTAGCTTTTTCCTCTGAGAAAACAAAATGTCAATACCCTGAATGTCCTCTGGCTTAAAGATATAAATCAAAGTTAATAGATGTGCATCAGTATGTGTGACAGCAAAATCAGATATTCAATGACCAGAATTCTCAGATGTCAGAAGAGCTTTAAAGATCCTATTTAGAATATTCATAGGATCTGGGGTGAAAGTATTTTTTCCACCAAGATTAATATCTGTTATTATTCATTTGAAAGATATAGGGACACATTCATAGTTCAGGATCTTAGAAGTGATTTAAGGATGAAAAATGCTTCACTGCCTATTTTGAGTTTAAATAAATAACTATACCTGCATGCTAACATTCAATAAAAGAAACTGAATTCTGCCAGGAGAATGCTATTTACATTGCTAGGTACTGAAGGTCAGGAACAGATATACCCAAACTATCTCCACAGGATTGGGAAAATCACAAACATCTCTAGAGGATAGCTCTGAACCAGAGCCTATTTCAGCATCAGTTAGCACAACATGACTCTGATCTTTGGTGGCATTTCTATTGCAGGCTTTGCCACTCCACAACTAACAAATACTATTTATAACCTGGCGAGCAATGCCTCTGCAGGCGATCTCAGCTATTTTCAAAGTATTCTCTCCTATCATTGCTGAGGAATAACATAGCTAGGCTTGAGCTCTGAACCAGAGCCTATTTCAGCATCAGTTAGCACAACATGACTCTGATCTTTGGTGGCATTTCTATTGCAGGCTTTGCCACTCCACAACTAACAAATACTATTTATAACCTGGCGAGCAATGCCTCTGCAGGCGATCTCAGCTATTTTCAAAGTATTCTCTCCTATCATTGCTGAGGAATAACATAGCTAGGCTTGAAGAGGAATTCATTTCTCTTTGAAGGGCTACCAATAGCATTTCTCTACCAGCAGTATTTCAAAGAGAAACTACTGCTTCCCTCTAAGGCCCTGCAGCTCTTTGGAGAAGGGAAGGCTACTCTGAAGTACTGTAATGCAGAAGCATGCAGTGTTCTGTCTGAAAAATCAAGCCAAAGTGAGGGGTCTTGAGGGATTCTCACAAAAATAGGATGGCATACTCCTATTCCTCCAAATTTTCCACCTTATCTTCACACAGCACAACCAACATATGGTTGTTTCCTCTAATTTCAGAGGATTTTGCCGTGTAATACTGGAATTTGGGAGCTGCTGCTACAAGACACGCTCTCTCTCCTACGAACCATGGAAAAAAGCTGACAGTGGATGTATTTATTCATCTTCATTTGCTGCTAACACCATCTTGTGCTTTAAACAATTTAGTTGATATCAACTTAGTTTTAGCCTTTCTGCAATGGGGGAAGATAGTATCATAGATTTGGAGGATAGTAAATATCACTTGGACAGACCCATGAACGCTCATAGCCCATATTCTTTTCATTTTTCCTTGATTTCCAGCATCAGCTTACAAAGAACATTTCTAACTAGACAAGTGTTGGCAAGTCCCTACCTTTCCTTTCCAGACGATTGCTGTACTGACCTACTTCAATTTCAATTCCTTTTTGTCATTATCTGGTTTTGGAGAATTGGTTTAAAAAAACAAACAAACCAACCCAAACAGCTTTTTGCGTGTATGTCTTTTTTGGCAGATGATGATTAAGTGTCTCTCTTTTCCAACTGCCTTAAGGAAGGCAAAGGGGTTCCCCTTTTTTCTAATGTTTTTTCTGATATCGATGGAAGAAATTCTAGCTCTCTGAAGCCTGTTCTCTCATGAATGTGTTCCCTGCTTACACACACTCATGACTCTTTCTCTGCATATTAAACATTTACGTAAGCAGGGAACGCATTGCTACAGAGAAGACAAGAACTCCTAACCAGAGCTAGTCTTCAGCTCTGACCCAATGGGTCAAAGAGTATCCCAGAGGCATACGCCTCACATTTTATCATCCTGCTCAATGCTGCTGTCCCAGCAATTGACCACTGCAAACAGGAAAATCCTGAAAGTCATTAGATGTTATAATTTAGACATAAAAGGATTTTGCTGCTGTGGGAAAAATCCAGCCCTAGACTAAAATAACATACAGCAAATATCCTCAAACACAGAAGTCAACACGTTGCAAGATACTGGCTACAAATTTTCATATGATCTCTCACAAAAAAGCAGTTTGAAAAAAAACCACACACAAGAATGGTGCCAGTTTGGAGTCTATTTTGGTAAATGTGGGCAGTCTTGATGTAAAAATCAATGATGCTAAAGATGACTTTCATTATAATGTAATATTTATTATTACTGATACAAGTAGTGTAAAGAGAGAAAGCATCGTCAGAGTGAAGGTAGAAAATTATTTATTTCTAATGAGATATCATGGATATAGTATAGCAACTTCATATACTAACCTCTTCACCATCTTCTGTGGATCAGATTTGAGCCCCTTGCTGTAGTACACGCCATGTCTTCAAAACAAGGATATTTTGGTGCATCTGTACAATTTTATGTCATTTGCAACACTGCAGCCCAACCCCCTTCTCCCTCCATCCCTCAACCCTTGCTGCCTCACAGACTGACCAGGATGAAAGAAAAGGAGACCGTGTGTAACACAGCTCTTATTTAATATACACAGGTCACCAGCATCCTCAAGAGCCTGCCTGTGAAGGATTGACCACTGCAGACAGACCCCATTTCTCCCCACCAAGATCCACCGGCACATCCGTAACACCATGAATATTTGATATTCAATAATACCAAGAGCTGCTAACAAACCTAGAGGAAAAAGCCTAACCAATGATGGTATCGCAAGGATATTGACCACCAGTGACCTTAAAATGTAACTATCTAATGTTGATTCATACATTGAGCAGCATGGTCTGTATACTTTTCAGGCACTGGAAGATGGCGTCAGCTACTTTAAAACTGTTCACCACAATTCAGTAAGACGAAGACACACTTGTATATGCTTTAAAATTTGACACCAACATCAAGATGTATTCAATTAAGGTGTCATGTCTCATCTCAAGTGGAAAAAAAAGAAATGAAGTAGTACGATAGCATTTAACAGCTGATAATAGTGTTTCTGCTTGATTTGCTCTAACTACACAGATTGAACAGGCTCAGTGTTACAGGCAACCATTAATTACCTGTTCTATACCCCAAGTGTACCTTCCACACCCAAAAGCTTTACTTTTTACTTCCTTTAGTGCAGACATTTAATTTCACTGCTAGCATACTTGAAAGTAACTGAATTACCCCTAAGAGAAACTCCAAGTGAAATACCAAATTCATATCAGAGCATTTGCCAACCATGTATTTTAAATTATATCCTAAGTTGTTTCATAGCATGACTGCTGCTTTTCACATTGATTAGTAGATATTCTTGCTTATATTAAATTGTTCAAGGGCAGAATGCATCATGACAAGAATTTAATTTCAGAAAGTTTACCTCATCACATTTTGTAGTCCCTGTGAAAATCACATGTAATGTAGTTGACTTTTTTTTTAATTTCCCTCCACCTCTAAATTTTGAGAAGGAATCGAAATTAATGCAAACGCTGAACTGTTTCTTACCACCTATTTGTGATAACCATTTATGTCTCTAGAGCACATAACTACTCTTCTCTGCGAGTGATTTTGGCAGAAGTAGCAGGCTTGTGGATTGGCCTTACAAAAACATGAATTCCCATTAAGTTTATAGCTCTGATGAATACAAAGCTAAAGCTACTTAAAACAAGACTATGCAAACAGAGTCCTTTAAAGGGAAGGAACATTTTGGACCTCTTTTACTCAGAGTACTTGTGATAGAGGACCATGAATAATTATTGTTAGACAGCAGGAATAATGCTACATAAAACAGTTCTGAAAGCCTTCTTACAAAAATGTACACATTCATTTACTAAGAGCAAAGAGCTAGCTGTAAAGGCAAATAAAGAACAACCCTGTTAATGGAGAATTTGGCTTTGAAATAATTTCATGATTCAGCTTAAGGTCTTCTCTTACTCATACAGGTGTTTTGGAAACTAAATCCCTGATCATCGAGAAGAGTGCAGGCTACATGCAATCCCTTAAAGTAAATGGCTGAGGCCACAAACCCATGTGCTCCACAATGCTGGATTTGAGTCTCTCTCTATTTCTCCAAAGTGAATTGTCTTTCAAAACAGACATTGTGATGCCAAGATTTAAAGTATTCACAGTCTGTCACCACTGCAACCTGCAGATAAAAAAGCATGTGTGAACACTCTTAAAAAAAACCCAAAAACACCCAACCAAAACCACACTATGATGTTACTAGAGTGACAACTAAATGTGAAATGATGAGAATGTTACCAACAGGTAAATATAGACTTCATGGCAACTTCAGCCTAACAATAACCTCAGTGTAAAGATATTGAGACAAAGAGTCTACACTGAAAGCTACAATTAAACATGTTGTATTTACAGAAATGATGTTTCATTGCAATTCTGACAAAGGCATGTTCCAGCTACGACAGCTCGGGAGCCCTCCTGAAGCTATTTATTTTCAAAATCCACAATGTGAGTTTTATATTTTCCGTCTCCTCTTGTTGTTCCAGTTGTTACATACTGAAGCCATTTCATGTTGTGAGTGACTGGAATAGGTGAAAGAAGAGAGAAACAGTGAGTCAAGCAACGGGAACTACTAACCATTTAACTCTGGGGAAGTACACCTTTTTCAGCCTTTCTATCAAGGGTTTAAGGTAGGCTGCAAGGCTTCTATCACATAACCGATAATTCAGATGCAGTTTGATATTGTGAATCTTTAGTCGTCATCATCATCAAAACAACCCCACACCAAGAGAAGTAACATGAGGAAAAAGAAATAGGGATAGATATTACCAAAACCTGTTTCCTCCTGTGAGAGTAAAGAACCCCTTGATGGCTCCCCCCTCTTTGTCCTTATAGGAGACGAAAGTACCTTGGAGGTTTTTATGCTTCCTACACCACTTGATTTTGCTGCAGGAATGAATACATTTCCCCTCATTAAAACAAAACAGACATTAGACTTGGCAACTTCTGCTGAAGGATTTTGTTTCTACCCTGGCAATTCACTGTCTTGACAAGTGTGCTCAAGCAAACAATGTTGTGCATTGCTGCAACAGGTTCCAGTACTACTCATACCCCCCCAAATTTGGCCTCTTTTCAGCCTGAAGTCTGAGCTCCTCAGCATTTCTTAGCCATGCTATGGTTTTAACGCACTGCATATTCTTGTAGATTAATTGAAATAATTGAAAAGGGAAGGAAATACTTTACTCAAGATTCTCTTCACAAATCATACTCATGTTTATATAAAAGGTCACAGTCCAATTCTCTAGGGTCTTAAGTACTTCCAAAGTTTGCTCTCTTCCTTTTTTCCCTTATCTCACTAGTATCGTTCATCTTTAAAAATTAATTATTCTTCTCTTGCCAGTTTCTTTAGTAACCTTCAGCAAGTACAAAGTCACTCCATTTCCACATACAATCAGCTAAGATTGGAGTCTCTTATTAAAAGTGGGTGAAACGGCATCTCACTGCTTCTACCTCAGTTATGTCACTTGACAGAAAAAACACTCCAAGACTCACGTCTGTGGAAGCAAAAGTCTTAATTTCATCATACAGACTTGCCTTTCGTTTACAACAAAAGAGCAATGATGCTGCACACTTGTGCAAAAACTCACAGAAATGCCTTTCTGAAGGCCCTCTTGGGTTTGGTGTAACCTTACAGATAGAGATTTTCCATGCAATGAGACTGAAAACACAGTGTTCCCTTCCAAATAGGCCGATCTTTTCTACCTAATTGCCAGGGTATGTATGTACCTCTTACAAGCACATCTACTCTAAATACCGAGGAAAAAGCTGTGATCCACAGGCGACAGAAGTTAATCTGCCTCCCTAGGGAGATACTTCCTAGTAGTCACTAACTGCTGCTTCTTAGTAACACGCAGTACCAAATTCCCAATCAATCTTCCCAGGCAACGTAGCCCCCAGAGGCCTTCTGTGACATTGTGCTTCCCTTAGCTCTACATCTGTACTCCTATACAGATGCAACGTAAGAGCTTGGAGTCCTTTAAAGTCTCCCTCAGAGTAAGACTTAACTAGTCAACTATACAGAGAAAAAGAGCTGTTTATTGCTTGTAATGATTTATTACAAGAACTCCTTACAGAAACAGAATCTTTTTTACTGGACTGTTTAAAGAATTGAAAAATATTGCCTCTTTTCCCAGTAGACTACTCTGCCAGCTATTGTTTATATTGTGCTAATTAATACTCAAAAATACACTCTTTGGTTTAATCTCTTTAAGAATATATATACTTAGGGAGCGAAGGATTGATCCTCCAATTACACGTGACATGTCTTCATTTAATTTAAGCTAATATACATTTCCAGTAGTTACCACAGTCACTAGGCCTGATTCTCAGCTTCTCTATACCTTGGATTCATAGAAATTACCTATGGGTACTAATGTTTTATCCTATTGTCCTGCTACAGTCGTTTGTGTTCGTTGCTGGTGTATCTCTCAAAGCAATGCATGCTGTCTGAAGACATAAGGCAAGAGTCTACCATTCTCACTACTTGCTGGTTTCCTATGAAAACTGCAGCGTTTTCTTGTTTCTTTCAAAACAAGAACCTCTTCCTTTATTCTAGTTGAATTTTTCAGGATCCAGCTTCCAAGCATTGTTCTGAATTTCTCCATGTGATTTAAGGAATCTTTTGATGTTGCTTTTATCTTTCTATGGAAAACTCACCACTTTTCATCACTGTCCTTCAAAAAAGGCGTGGATTGACTCCGATACCCCCCAACACAATAACATTTCTCCAGCCCACAAATCTTTCTTTCTAGCTCTTCTGTAGACATTGTCCAGTTATTCATATCTTTTGAAGACACTGACCCCAGAAATAGATGCGGTGTTCTAGTATTTGTTAACTATTCTAATCCCACTTCTTGGAAATAACTTTGTATTTGCACCAAAAAAGAGTAATGGCCACACAACCACTTGTACCCTACCTAATACACCATCTTCCATGAAGTTTACTGCAATAATCATGAGGCTTAATTGCTTACTATGTCAGCTAAGCCCTTCTGTAGAAAAGTATCGATTCACAATTCACTCTGCCTTCTCACCCAATTTAAAACACGGGATGTTTATTCTTCCCTTTTGTCACATGAAAACTTCAGTTAAGCTGGATACAACTGTCTTTGGCGTTGCATAATCCAGTTCTGTTGTATATAGCTACAAGCTGTAGTAACCATCTATTATCACTGTGCAATTAAATAACCACATAATCACCTACATCCAAATAGCACAGCGCTCTCCATTTTTCTAGCACAGCAGAGTCCAGTAATCCCCAAAATGTCTGAGTGTACTTTATAATTAAAAAACCCATAAATCTAGAGTACATTAATAATTACAAATAAAAATAGATTTCCATTGTTCCACTTGCTCACAGAGGCAAAATGATACATTTGAAGAGCTAAATAAAGAAAAATATTGAAATGTGCTTCCCCATGTCAAACACTCAAAGCTTCAATCTTGTTAAACACACAATTTTTCAAAAAAAAAAAAAAAACTGTTCTTGAAATTCAGATTGAAACATGATCCTTAATTTTTCCTGTGTTACTATTTTCATTTGCCTCGCTTCATTCATTCAAGTATTGGATAAGTCTGAATTACAACCTTGGCACAGAGATGCAGTCTTCCCAGAAAGTCAGTGACAACCATGTAAATTTTGAAACAAGGACTATTTAACGTCAATAGGACCAACAAGAGCTATTTAAATACCAAACATGCTCAGCTTATGCAGTGAATCCTGTACAAATTTCTACCTGACTTTTCTAATGACAATAATGAATAAAAGTGCAGCTTGTTCATTAATGCTTATATCTCATTACATATAGTCATTATTTATCCAGGTCTTGTTTGTTAATATTTTTCTCAGACGAAAATCAGTTGAAATCATGCAACTCTGTTACCAATGGCATATTTTTAAGCAGTATCCTGTCTGAGCTGCACATTGCGAGCGAACAGTTTCATTGTTCCATTTGATAACGAAGCTTCTAAACCAAATACCCAGAAGCTGGCAGTCACCATACACTAGCCATGTTCTTTCTTTCTTTTACAAAGCCTCCTCTCCTGGCCACAGGAGAGGCAGCACATCAGCACTAGACAGACAGTGGGCTGATTCTATGTGGCCATTTTGATGCACTTACGAAATTAAGTGCATCAAATAATCATGTCGTAAATTAGTCACATTTTACACAGGCAACCTACTTAGAATCACAGAATCATTAAGGTTGGAAAAGACCTCTAAGATCATCAAGTCCAACTGTCGACCCAACACCACCATGCCCACTGAACCATGTCCCTAAGCGCCTCATCTACACGTCTTTTAAATACCTCCAGGGATGGGGACTCCACCACTTCCCTGGGCAGCCTGGTCCAGTGTTTAACCACTCTTTCAGTAAAGACATTTTTCCTCATGTCCAATCTAAACCTCCCCTGGCGCAACTTGAGGCCATTTCCTCTCGTCCTATCGCTTGTTACTTGGGAGAAGAGACCGACCCCCACCTCGCTACAACCTCCTTTCAGGTAGTTGTAGAGAGCGATGAGGTCTCCCCTCAGCCTCCTCTTCTCCAGGCTGAACAGCCCCAGTTCCCTCAGCCGCTCCTCATCAGACTTGTTCTCCAGACCCCTCACCAGCCTCGTTGCCCTTCTCTGGACACGCTCCAGCACCTCGACGTCCTTCTTGTAGTGAGGGGCCCAAAACTGAACACAGTATTCGAGGTGCGGCCTCCCCAGTGCCGAGTACGGGGGCACGATCACTTCCCTACTCCTGCTGGCCACACTATTTCTGATACAGGCCAGGATGCCATTGGCCTCCTTGGCCACCTGGGCACACTGCCGGCTCATGTTCAGCCGGCTGTCAACCAGCACCCCCAGGTCCTTTTCCAACAGGCAGCTTTCCAGCCACTCTTCCCTAAGCCTGCATGGGGATGTTGTGCCCCAAGTGCAGGACCCAGCACTTGGCCTTGTTGAATCTCATGCAGTTGGCCTCGGCTTCTAATACTGGACCACTATGCTGACATTTGGAAACGTGAAATAGATAGGCATATGGAATTTTTTCTTTTGTTTTTCAAGTCATAAATATTATTTCAAAAGAAAAAGCAAGCAAGAGAAAGCAAGTTAAAAGATTAATGACAGCCGATCACAGTCACTTGGATAACTTTAAGATTAGGCCACTGAAAAAAGCATTTCCTTGGCATTTGTGGAGGGGGGTGTGTGGACGAATCACGTAACTGATGGATATCCTTGTTTCAGAAGGCAGCTCTTCTGCCAAGTCATGTCCATTTTTATCTAGTCGAATTAAGAAAACAATGCAATCTAGCTTACTACTTTTCCTGTATCAAGTACCCATTTGAAAGCTATTCATTCATAGGTGCGTACACAACAAACTTCAGAAGGAACAGTTCAGTGCTATGTATCACTACCAGGAAAAGGGCAAGTCTAGACTCTACAAAATGTGCGTTCTCGTTCATCCAAGAGGGTCCTGTTTGCAACACAATACTAAGAAACCACAATACTCTGTTAGCATTCAATGGAATAGTCTCACCCCAACAGAAACCACAGCAACAGTACAGAGATAAAACATTTACCACAGCAGCTGCGATTTCTTTCAGTCTCTGGTAATATTTAGTTTTTTAATACAAAGGTATTAAAAATTAATTATGCTATCAGTCAGTTACATAAAAGTGTTACTGTATGTGATGAACTTAGCTCTAGACCTAAAGGAAGTCATGAAAACAAAAAATCGTAACCTAATTACTTGATCTGAATTATAACAGTGCCATAAGATGTAAGACATGCTTTTAACAAGAACTGACTTGTTCAAGACCAAAATTCCTCTTTGTGTTATAAATTACTTTTTAGAAGACTATGGGTACATCATGCTACAGAATGAAAATCTAATATGTGCAGACATGCAGTCTCAAAACAGTCCTCAAGATCAGAACGGGACATTCACACAAAGACAAAAGTCCCATAAATTTACCAGCCGTTGCCTGGTGCCCTAGAGGCACAGCAGACCTCACAACTCAAAAGATAAACAACAGACAACTGTGGGCAACATTCAGCTTAAGCAATTGTCAGAGGCTAAGAATAACAAAGAACATTGCATCTCTCAACAGAAGTAAAATCTGCCCAGCATCCCAGTGTCTGGCTTTAAAAACCCCTCCTAATGATTGGGGCCCAGCACTGCTCCCATTGAAGCCAACGGGGCTTCAATCAGAGAAGCCAGCACTCTCATCTTCTCATTTACACGATCAGTGAAAACAGTAATGGACAGACAGTATCACAATATAGGACCTTGTAAAAATTTTTACTAAGAACAAACTGCTTGACTAATAATCAGTGTCAGAAAAAGGAAAAAATACCAGCAACCATTTTAAGAAAAACTCATTTTGGCAATCTAATGTCATGAAGTTACCAAAATATTTTTTTTCTGTCTGAAATAACAGAACTGTTTATTCAGACTACAACCTAATTTTTTTTTTCCAGTGAATAAGATTATTTATTTCATTCGTAGCCTCTTCTCCCCAGTATTTTCAAATCTCTGCAGTTTGGGCCCAGTGTGAAAATACTAGCAATATTTTACCTCTGCCAAGTGATAGCATACAACTCCGTGCACAAAACACATAGCTAAAGCCTTCTAAGCCAGTAACAGATCCTTGCACAGCTCCCCTAACCCCCAGTCTTGTGGGGTTTGGGGGTTTTTTTTAGTGCAAGATGCCGCTCAGCACACACCAACCCGTCAGCGACGGGCCATCCTCCAGCTACCGGCGTCTGTGGGAAGTTGTGGGGAGGCTGCACGCTCCAGCTGTGCAGAGCCCTGGGTGGCTGATGTGCTCCATTCAGCCTTCACACTGGCAAATCAAATAAAGATGCCATTTTGCTTCTTGTCAGAGCTGATTGGCATTTTAATTAGTCTACAGTTACAAGTGTTAATCGTGCTATGAGGCGAGGCAATAATTCACAGCTACTAAAGTTTCCAGCAATGGTTTTACAAGCATCAATATACAGTTTACCTCATTTGTTTAAAAAAAACAAAACAAAACAAAAACCACCAACCAAAAAAAGCGCCCCCAGAGTGGTATAAACTCTTTTTCAAAGAAAAGCAGCTTCCAGGAATCCATTCCTAACAGAGGATTCTTCTTCCAACCCAAACTATTCTATGATTCTTCCCTTCTATAAGATGATCTAAGTCCCTAATAAGTTATTTCAAAGGACGCAAATATAGTCATTTTATTTACTACTTTCATTTTGATAGATTCATAAAGATATAGGTATAATAGTCCAGACCCCTCCTTCCTTCACCCCACTGATATTATTGTATAAACAAGTTTTGCCCTTTTATTTTTCAGGTATTCTACAGATGAAAAGGTTTTTGCTCCAGCAAATTTTCAGAAAAAAAACCCCTGTGCTTGCTATTAAAAATATGGAGCAAAAACATGTTGACTGATGCAAGCAGCTGAAATGGAGCAGCGGTGTATGTATATATACGCCACCATTTGATTTTTTAAAGAATGTAAGCCCTTCACAACAAATATTTTTAAATTAATCATTCATTTGCTTATTTATTTGGGGAGTTCACGTCTGCAAGATGATTTATCTTCTACAAAGCTCAGCCATCTGGCTGTTGTGAAAGCCTAGACATAATAAAAACAAATGGCTAAGAGATTCCTTCATTTTTCTAAGGAATATTATGGGTGTGGTGGGGCTGTTCTGGCAGTGTGTACGTGCATGGGTCCAGCAAAGGATGGCTATAACATAGCATCATCTACTTGATAGACAAAGTTTTTCACTTCAATTATTGGACACAATAATCCTAAAATATACTCAACACTTACGTCCATTCTTTTCAGTGAACAGAGGTAAGAAAAGGTAGTATTTGAGGAGTTGAAGGTGTCCCTGTACACAAATGCATCTCCGATTCCAAGAAGCACATTTAATAAAAACTTACCTATCAGATGCATACATTAAGACAAACGTCATTCTGTCACGATAGGAAGTGTACAAAAAGCTTCCTAAGTTACATGACACTTACCAGACCCTATAAACGTTCGTGTAGTGTTTCTTTGCAAAGAGTTTTGATTTAAGCGTCTAAAGGAAGAAAGGGAATGCCAACTTTTTTCCTTTTCTTTTACTTCTTTAAAGGGCTCAACAGGTTCCTACATCAATCAGCCATACCCGTGAATCAGTTTAGCGCAAGGCTAACATGCCATCATCTGCAGCTATGCAGAATTTTCTATCGTCATGCTTAATTCCTGACTCTGTAGATGAACCAAACCACAATAAAAAAAGATGTCCTTACACCTTCAGTAGTGTGGTTTTAAAGGCAAATTGGACAAATCATTTCAAAGTGTGTGTCAAACGGTTAAGATATATAAAATTTCTGGGTGTTTTTTTTCCTATTGAATGTTGACCCTCAAGTCAGCAAGAACACTTAAATCCCTTGTCAGCACTTTGCATACACAATGATCTGTTGTTAAGATCTTATCACAGTCCTTGCAATTCTGATATATCTTTTATGCTTCACTGGCTACACGTATCACTAAACATTGACCTTTGAATGTAATGCAATGCAGAAAAATCACAAATAAGTTGATGTTCAGACTACGTATTGCTCAGACAGGCAATTTCTTAGTAAAGCTAACTTCACATAAATGGACCCAGGGCAAGGAGAAAACCAGTTTCAAAAACATCACTTTCACACACATCATTAAAACTTACTATTAAGAAACGGGGCAAGGGTAACTACAGATCAGGTCCACATGGTGTTTCGTTTTCCATGTGAAATATGGATCTTGGCTCCATGAGCATGCCTTAGAGCCAGAACCGAGGGAGGGAGGAGGAAAAGGGGATTATTTGCAGGCCAGAAAGAAGTGGGTGTGATCACGGGTATGTGACCAAACAGAGCTTCCCCCCCCCCCCTTTTTTAAAAAAAACTAACAAGATTGCACTTTTATAGGCCAAGGACTACAGAACTACCATATTAATCTCTCCTCAATCAAGGGGGTAAATTCCATGTACAAACCTGTGACTTGCAGCTAGCACAAATATGTGGGATGGAATACACCTATTGTTCACAGCATTTCATTTCTATTTCACAGCAGGAATGACTAGAAATCTCTTAAGAAAGTCCTTTCAGATTAATCTAGCCAGTTTTTCACTCAGGTTCATAAATTATCTTTAAAAAACCCCACAAAACTATCTGAGCAAAATCTCATCCAGCATTACTTCAGTGCTCAAACCAAAGATGTTTCCTGTTATTGAGGCATCTTCTCAGTGTTTTTCAGAACAGGATTAGTCAATCAAGTAGCAAAATAAAAATGCATGTGGCAAACATTTATTGGTGCCATAGTCAGATCAGGAACGATGAAACTAAAGTCCAAAGAAGTTATGTAGTTCGACGCTAATTTATATATTCAATCCCAAATCCTTTGAATAAGATAGGAAAATGTGAAACTCATGTCATCTCTTATACTATCACCAGGAAAAAACTAAAACTATCACCAGGAAAACCAAAAAAATACAGTTGAACCTTGCCATCTCTTCCATACGTGTTGTTATTGAGGGAGGGGTAAAGAGGAATTCAAACACAGTTTTGCCCTGAAACTTATTGAGGGAGGGGTAAAGAGAAATTCAAACACAGTTTTGCCCTGAAACTTGCACTAATTCTGCAGAAGATCGAGATCCTTGGGCTGGTTAGTGTTCTTCAAAAGGTGGGCTTGCGAGTTCTGTGCTTACCTACGTAGCTCCCACTTCTCTGTTAAAAGTGAAGTTGCCAGCATTATGTGCAGTGCAGCGAAGCGAAGTACTCTTTCTCCCTCTTTCCTCAATATAACAAATAACATGACTGTATTTTTCCCCACATGCTCTCAAATTCATAGTCAACACTGAAAGAGACCATCACCACCTGGAAGTGCCAACAGATGTTATCCGGCCAGTCACCGTAGGCGTATTCCCATCTGTCTTGCACACTGGCCAGCTATTCCTATTGGCAGCTGTCCATTCACACTGAACTGCAGAACAGCCAAAAAGCTGGTCTTTATGAAGAACAGGTGCACTTCTTCCTTTTTCGTATATCAAATCAAAGATACTTGAAGCCTCAGAACGCGCAGTGTCCTCGCTCACTCGTTCACCACCTTACACCCACCTGCCATGAGCTGGCAGCAGAGAATTGCAGCCTTTCCCCACCTCACAACTCAACTCGCCAGGGGAAGGTGCTGGGGATCGTTCTGCAGGAGAGGCAGTGACCAAATTGCAAAACCTGCGCATCTCCCAGCAGGGCCCCACACTTAGAAGAGCCTCACCCAAGGTCGCCCCTTTCCTATCTTCTTATCACATGTTCTCACCTGATTTAACACACACACACACACACAGATTAATGGCCTGTCACACAAAACCACGGCATCTCACACGTCAGCTTAAAAGCAGCCAAGGCAACCATAAATGTACAAGAAAGTTTGGAGAAGCTCATGCTAAGGTTTCCAATCTTTCAAAGATTGAAACTGGAGAGTATCTTACTTTAGCTGGACAACACAAATGCATATTTAACTTCTTAATTAAGATACCGGAGTTCCAATTGGTTTTTTCCACCCACTTTTGTTTGGAAGTGATGGTAATCTTCACTCCCAGCCCCAGAAAACACTAAAGATTATACATTTAGAAATATTTGTTTAGTTACAAAAGACTGTTTTAACATTTGGTAATTGAGAGAGGATAAAAAACTTGTCTGATGCGTCTTAGTCTTATCAAACTCTGCCATTAGGTTTTATTTGATCTTCTCCTACTTCCATGAAAAAAAGACACATTAAGTATTTTGGCAAAGGTCCTTCAGTTCAGATTCTCTCAGAATTAATTATCAATACTATTATATTAACGTACCCAGGAAGGATACATATGTCACCTTTGGCATTGTAGTAGCAGGGACTGTAGGTCTCACATTTGTATATATCACATAGACTACAGATAAACATGAAAAACAAGAAGTTATTTATAGGATTGTGAGAACACTAAATACTCATATTTTATCTATTTTGTTGTGTTTGAAAAAGAACATTAATATCCAAACTGAAAGGGCTTGCTTGTGTTGGCTAAAGTACTCCTGTAAGAAAATGAATATCCAAACTGAAAGGGCTTGCTTCTGTTAGCAAAAGTACTCCTGTAAGAAAATGAATCCACATCTGAGAATCTTTCTTCCAACACCAGTGAGGGTTGTTCTTCAGACCAAGTACAAATTTTCAAGTGGATTGTATATTTCACATATATTGTCAAAAATCTGGCTTTATAATAAAGGCTAGCAGAATACAAACAGCAATACACAAATAATCATTTTTCAGTTAAATACATAGCACGTTCTCAAAACTACCACCTTCTCCAATTGCACTTACAAAAGAACATAGTTGGCCATTTTGCCACCTTCCAAACACCATAACATTTATTAATTCTTAAAAGAGATGTCATGGTCAGAGCTTTTACTGGATCATAAAGCTTCCCTTGTATACCCAAAAGTTACTAAACTTTTCACACTTGACTGAGATTTACAAGCCAAATGAGAAAGCTGCTTGCATGAGTAAGGCTTTGTAACTAAGCAAGTAGAAGGTAGCTCTAACCATGGAAATAAAGTACGTTATTCAAATAACTTCAGTAAATACGGCATGATGGGGCAGCAGCATTACAAAGGCAAAATACCAGGGAAAATAAGTTGGGGGGGAGGGAAATCTGTTAATATGGTAAGACAGATTTTGATTCATTAAACAGTGACAAAATTAAAAGTACCACACGTGAAGAAAATGAGATGGAGGTTTGTCATCACTGAAAGCAATCTGAAACAAGAACAGAAAGCAATCCCAGGAAAGTACAAGATAATCAGGATACAGAGATTTACACAGCAGCTTGAAAACTGATACAGGTTTAAAACCTTCACTTTTTCACATCAACAAAGTGAAAAAGATCAAAACTGTAATGCTTTAGGAGGATATCAACTGATTCATAATTGCAAAGGGTGCCTATCTTGGTCAGCTGCTAGGGAAACATTCATTTCTACTAGATTTTTGGGGAGAGTATAAAATAACGTATTACTGTCATTTGAGTGCCCCGAAATATGCACATGTAGGGCTCCTATTTACCACTAGACATTCCTGAAAAGCTTACAACTTTCACATATAACATTCCTAAAGTGAACAGTCTGCTGAGGACAGAATAACTGACAGAAAAGATTTTTTTAAAATCCAGTGTAACTACTTACAGAATTAGTCCTTTTTTTTCCCCTTTTTTTTTTGTTTACTAATTGCCAAACATTCCACTGTCTCCTTGGTGTTGGGTGATTCAGTCCAGGAGACTTCAAACCAAAACAAAAGCAAACCAGAACTCTCCAAACTGATACCACCAGGACCAAGGATGACATTACCTGTATAAACTGACAGGAGACCCCCCAAAAAAAAATTAAAAAAAATAGAGGAAGACAGATGATCAGAGGTTGAAAAATTAAGCAGGACAGACGAAGGAAGAAGTAGCAGTTATTTCAATGCTTCCCCATATTTTTCTAGAACATTTAAGCCCTCTGTTTTCAAAACCTCCGGGGCCTGACATTGCTGGGTTACATTTGTGTGCATGAGGTTTGCCAAAAGGGAAGAAGCTCCGCGCGGCAGGAGCTGCCTCGTCCTTACAGAGAAAACACGACCTGCGCTCTGAGACCACAGCTGGCCCAGGCAAGAGTGCCTTAAAGACAGAAACCAGGTAAGTCCGTCATTACTCCTACTTCAGTATTGGTCCGGTACCTATTGGACATGGACAAAAATTCACACCAGGAATGAATTAAATCAGACTCCAACTACAAGGAAAAAACAAAGGCAAGAAAGGGCTCGTCAAGAAGCAAAACTTACAAGGGGTACCAAATGCAAGAGCAAAATACGGATTGCAAGGTACAAAGGGAACAGCAGTATGGTCCTGGAAAAGTGCTTCTCTTTCGCTACGCTGTGAAGTAAAACTTTAAAATGCTGTGATGAGGGATATTAGGATGATAATCAGGAATCAAAGAAACTCTGCTGGGGGGCTGGGAATCAAACCAAAAGAAAACTACAGACATTTAAGAAAGTAAGATGTAAAAATACTTAGTTTTTCTGTAGGCAACAGTTCCAGAAAGCTCTGGTTTATTTCTAAAGACTGAAAATTTGCGAAGGATCAAAAATTATACAACAGATTACATTTACAGACCATTATGATCTACAGATTGATAAGCTAATAAATAATGTATCTGCATCTGAAACAGATTAGATTGCCCTTGTTTTAAAACGATTCGTAATTTTAAAATAACATACATGAATGTAACGCATAGCATACGCTACTCCACAGCCAGCGTTTATTTATAATTCACCAGTTTAATGAGACAAAAAAAGCGTTGCAGTTATTCTTTATAAGGTGACTCTGTAGGAGGAAATTATTACTATAAGTAAATCTGAATGGATACTTTACAACTCTTCTCCCCATGTGCATTTTTTTTTTTTTTAATTCAAAACAGCCCATAAAGAGATAGTGGAATTCTAACAGCTAAGTGGAAAAATTCCAGCAATAGTTCAAATAATCATGAAATTCTTCAATGAAAAGCTCTGAAAAATAACTGCAAATAATTCATTTCATATATATGTAAACCAGAACATGCATTACTTTATCCGACTGGCAAAGTCAATGGTATCGATCTTCTCTAGTTGAATTACTTCTGTAAATACTACAAGGAAAATCCTGAATTCTGAGTTTTACAGTAAAGTACACATAAACAGAAAAACTTTCTGCTAATAAAATAATTTATACATAGAAAAATTCATTCAAATGCTCTTAAATTAATATTAAGGACAAGCTGAGGATCTAGAAAACCAACACAGCTGTGACAGCCCTACCAAGCTTTTCAAAGTATCTTTCACATTTTCCTCAGAGTTAAATTTTCTATCTTGATCAGACAGAACGAGTCCCCTGGTTAACACTGCCCTTACCATTGGGGACTAACTTAACTAACAAGCATCTCTACAGTTGTATCACGTACAGATCAATTCATACTACAGCGAGACACACCAGAGCTGGAAGAGAATGCAGACTGTGCGGGAACAAGTGCTCTTACAATATTACAAAGCCAATTACTTAACTTTTAGTAAAGAAAAGAGACTGGAATGGGGGGCGAGGGGTGTGTGTGTTGTTAACGTGATCTCTCTAAAGCCAAGCAAGCCAATGACAAGAAGAGAGAGATGCATGTAATTCCATGCAGTAAAGGAAGCTGCAAGCACCGCAGGAGTCGTCCTGCGCTCCAGCTTGCTTTTCCCAAGAGGAACTGCAAGACCTAGATTTTATCTCAGCATAAGTGTTCCTACACTGATCACTTTCACTTTCTTTCACACCTGTTACAGTCCTCAAAATTTGTGTTAAGCTCTACCGCATGCAACTCCCAAAACTGCTATTCAAGAACACAAGGGTTCAGTTTTCTTCATATACTAACCATCCAGAGAGCTGAAACATAACATCCGACGTAAGAGCAATTACAGCTGTTTGATCAAACTCTGGAAATCAGTCAGTGCTGATAGCCAAAATAACAGCACTAAGTACAAACAGTTTACATTTCTACAACCAGTATCAGACTCCTTCAAGCAAGCAGACAAGGACTGAGTTCAGTGCTGTAAGGTTAGAGAGCTCACACTGTGCTGTTCTCAGCACAGGACGAGAGAGATGGATAGAGGTGATTTTTCCTGCTCTCCTGCCACGAGCAGAAAAAGCAACACCTCCCGAGAGCCCATTCCATGGGACAGATCTTCAACAGCACTAGAGTACACAACTGAGGTACAAACTATCCCAATTTTAAAACCAGCTGAAAATCTTGACTTACCCTGGAAATAAAATTAAAAAAAAAAAAAATCACAGATTTCTAGTCTTCTACACCTAATGTAAAATACTAATTTTATGATCAGGTATAGCAATGCTGATTTACTCCAGGTGATGATCCAACACAGAGTCACTTTGGAAAACAAAAATCTCAGTGAGAAAGACAGCTGACATTCAGCACTGTCCTCCAAGCTATCTGCTATCCAGAGGGCTCCCACCATTCCAGGAATTACTCTGGCTGGACTCTGCGCAGAACAACTTAGCATCCATCCGGGTTCACATGTTTCATGGCAGCACTTATGAACCTATTCTGAGATGTACTTTTAAGCAATTTAAAAAAAAAAAAAAAGGCAACAAAATATGGCTGATACCACGGATCTCCTTTTTATTCACAGAACTCTTAACATTACACGTTATGAAGAATATTTTCCTCCCAAGTCAAAAAACAAATACACATTTTTTCCTTTCTCCCCAAATGCCAAAGCTTGTTCCATTTGGGAAAGCTTGCAATTCAAACAGTTTTTCACTGAAAAATAGGTTTACAAAAGCGGTTTTGAACTATCTTTTGAAAAAATATCAACCCATTTTTTCCATTCATTTACCCCTTTAGTGTAACTAAATGAATGGCTTTTGTTTGCTTTTATACACTATTTTTTTCCCTTCAGTTGTCTTTCCTCTATTCAACTTTTTAAATAAAAGACTTTCCTTCCCCTCCATTTTTTATTTATGAGTCCCATAGAACTGTGTTCAGGAGTGCACAGAAGGCAGTAGCACATTTCTCAACACGTGGGGTTCCATATGAGAGACATTTACACATGTCCATATATTGGATGCGCTAAAAGCGCTCTGACTGCAACAAATTGAACTGCTGTGAGTCACTACAGCATGGATAAAAGAAGTCCATACCTTCCTTCCAACAACCGCTTTAAAGCCTATTTTGGTGCTTCTTCAAGTACTGCAAATAAAGTAGTAAAATCCTGCTCAGAAAAATATTATACTATTTACACACAAAAAACAACTGAAAGATCCAGATATGTTTTAAAGTTATTTCTCCACAGAATCTATTTGATTCACAGTTAATGCCATGAAAAATAATTTCTCCGTAGGGGAAAAAATAAATGGGACAGTATGAAAACAGTAAGTACAGCACTGGTTGCAAATGTGGTAATCAGAGCTACCCTGCATGCCCTTCCTGATGGGATTACTGCTCCAGGTTTGCTCATTAAATTGTGAAGAGTTGGCTGTTCAGAGTCTTCTGTCAGGTGCTATCTGATGATAGGAAGATCTTCCCACCACATTACAGCAACCAAGTGGCTTGACAAACATCCTGCAAGACTGGAATATTGTATCTCAGCAGTATGCAACTGAGTTTTGCCAAATGCTTAACAGCCCTATTATTTCTCTCTGACAGGCTGTTTTACAGAAGTTGTTATTTTCTGATTACACTAAATTAAAGTATGGGTTGCTGGACAGAACAGAAGGATATTTACATTGGACCTCTGGCATCATTATAATGAGATAAAGGGCAAATACAAGCCAGAAATGCTCCATTCAGAGTGACATTACAACTTGTTATACTGTATATTTACAAAAAAAGATAAAGGAATTTAATCCTTATTGCAATACAGATTTTTTTTCCCCGAAAGGTGAAGCCACCAAAAAAGAAGATAAAGGAGCTAGGGATAGGGAAAAACTCAAAATTTCATAGAAGTGGGAAGAACTTAAGAGCAATGGGGCTGTGATAATTCAGACCAGCTGGAGATCCAGTCTTAGCAAAACAAGTCTAGTATACTCAAAGTGTTTAATCCTCAAGAGTCAATAACATATATACTACTAAATTGTGAGACAAAAGTATGTCTTAAGAAGTACAAAAAGCACATTGATAACAGGACCCTCCTTGATTTTTAATAAACTTCAGACTGAACTTTCCCTACAGGTCTTTTATGTTGAGGAGAAGTATCTGCCTACTGTTGTCATTTATCTCACTTCTTAGGCACATAGCACTAATTTGGCAGTATTGGGGTCCTATCAAAAACAACCCCCATGGAGATACAAGCTATGAAATTCTGTCTAATAATTCACCTTCTTTTCTGTAGCACTCAGCTGGGAATGGAATGGATGAAAATGGATACAGAACGGGCAGAGTCAGCTCTGCTGTCCCATCAGTAGTGTACCATCCAACAGAGATGGATGCATTTAAGAGGAAATAACAGTGTGGCAAACAGACAGAACTATTTTTTTTCAGACAACGGAAGAGCACGAGATTGTTTTTCTGCTTTGCATGCCTTCTGTATGGAGACGAAAGTTGCATGTGTTCAGTATACAGCATGCTCTATTCATATGTTGATATGCACAGCAAACAACTATATATTGTTTTCTAATTTCAAAAAGATCAACCTAATTGTAAATGGTAATTAAGACATAATTATTCTGGCCCCATATCCATTACCATAAAAATTAAATCTTCATGACATTTGTAGTTTCCAACAATACAGTAAAAAAAAAGCTGCATAGAAAAGAAACGGGACTTACATCTGTTATTTTAACTATGGTAAAAGAATGGCACATATGTTAAAGATTAATCCTGATCAAATTACGTAGAAATCTGGGCTCATAGTAATGCCAAAGATGAGGAAACTGAAAAAGCCATCAAGGGTCATATCTGAAATCTAAGAATCAGCACATAATAACCTTTCCATGTTAGTTTGCAATGCGTCACTGATCCATGTAGGGAGCAGCACTGTGGTACCAGAAACAGAACATAATGTTGTTGGTTTTGAGGCTGAACTTCCTGTGCAGGTTTTAATGCTTATAAAATCCATTTGATATCGGTAAAGATACTTCTGATCTGCACCAGAATAACGCCTTGACAGTTGCAGTTACTTAAGTTGCTACCATCGCCCTTTTTGCTAGCCAGACGCTACTGCCCACAGCAAACAGAACTGAACATCGTCTTACCTGTAAGTTTAACTAAATTTTTTGATCATCTTACCTGTAAGTTTAACTAAATTTTTTGTTCTATGCAACCCCTAGCATCAAACTTAGAAGTCCTCAGTTGACAAAGAGAAGCCTGCTGTCTTGTCTGTCTGCAGTTAAAAGAGAAGTGATCATAGGAAAAATGAAACCATCAAATTAAATACCTTGATGACATAATGAATACAGTTATTCATGTGACAATAACTTCACAGCTTCAGTCCAAAGTCTTTCAAAGCTAGTAAGACTCCCATTCAACTAAAAGGCATAAGCATCATCCCAACAGTGAGATTCCCAAGGATTTAAAACACATATCACTACCACGGCTACACAGTTTGGAGGGGATTTTTTTGGGCGTGGGGGGAGGCTGGGAAGAGAAAGGCAGAGCGCCTCTCTGAGCTGTATGGCATGGTTTCAAACTCCAAGACTCAGGTTTGAAATACACAGGCTGCCTAGAAGAGTCAGGTCCAGGCAGGACCAGCTCTGACTCTTGACTGAAAATAGAGCTGGGCATATAACGTATACAGTGAATGTCAGTTATTTCTGGCTGTAATTTGCCTGCACCTAAATAGCTAAAGTACAAAATTAATTGGGTTGTTTTTTGGTTTGGTTTTTTTTCCCAAAAAATTCAGTTTCTTGTCACATACTTGTTGGGCTGCAGATCCTTCCTGAACTATATCTGCAAGATAAGTCAAGTGGTATTGCTTTGGGACTTTCACTGTGTGGTTTCCCAAACAGAAAGTGATCTCCACATATCAAAGGAAAAATTAAACAATCCTCAAAAAGTGTTAAGTGCTCTGCTGATGAGTTTTCAATCACAAAACTAATTTTAAAATTCTACATATACATTCCATGTCACATGCTGTTATTAAAGAAAGTTCTTCTATATCGGAGGTCTGCATTCCCTGTGAACAACCCATGTAACGTGATGCAGAGAGCACTGTGCGTTCCCTCCTCTGGATTTTGAACGTGTTTTGAATTTCACAAGCTAGTGAAGGTTGGTCAGCGGCAAATTGTTTTCCTTCTGTCCCAGACCCTAGTCCTAGCAGTCATTCAAAGCTGGATGGTAACGTTCCACCAGGAGAGCTGACCACAACTGGCATGTTCTGAAGGGGGAGGGGGTTTTGTCAGCAAATTAATGGAAAGCAAAAGGGCAGCAAATACCCTGTTTCCAAATCTGAATTTGCAATTTGTTTTCCTTTCTGTCCCAGACCCTAGTCCTAGCAGTCATTCAAAGCTGGATGGTAACGTGCCAAAAATACCAGGAGAGCTGACCACAACTGGCATGTTCTGAAGGGGGAATTGTTTTTGTCAAATCATACTGAACTAAGTCATTAGTTTCTCCACATATACTACTGAAGCCTAAAAAGAAAGTCATAACCACAGCAATATAGGGTTTCAAAATAGCAGCTGAGTCCACAGAGGCAGCTAGATCGGAGAATCCACAATTGGAACTGTATCTAAAAACTGTATCTGAAACGATATCTATCAGGATGGGGTATTTGCCGGAATACTTTTAAAGGTTTATTTCAGTATGGCTGAATAAGTTACTTTCCTCCCCATATCATTTTATACTGCACTGTTAAGGATCAGGTAAATGAGTTGTCTTGGGCTGCCAGTCTGAAGCTTCAGCCTCAACCTACAAAAAGTGTTCAAGCAACTGCTGCTTCAAAAGCATTGACCTACTGCCTACTGTGAACTTGGGATTAGACCTAGAAATTCATTACTCTCTTGTGGTCTCAAAAATACAACCTTCTGCCATGCACTGTCTGAAGGGAAAGGGATTACATATAACATTGACAAACACATTTCAATTTCTCCTTCTGTTTTTAAAAAACAAAACAAAAAGGTACTGTAGTAACTAGGCAATTCCAAAACCTTCAAGTTGTTTTAATTGAAATTTTTTTTTTTTTTTTTATAAATATAACTAGTTGAAAATTTACGCGTGGCTATTTGGTACCATTTGGACAATATTAGGTTAAGTACAAAAAAACCTCTTCTCCTTCCTGATATAAACAGCAACAATACCCTCTTCAGCCTTTTTTTTTTTTTTTGGGTAAGTCATGTTTTTTCATCTCCTCTTGTACAGGGAGTTCTCCAATCCTCCAATGATCCTGGCCGGACAGTCCAGTTTGGATCCACATCTTTTTATCATGAGTGATTAGAATTGCTCACAATGTACCCAGAGAGGTCTCCTGAGTGCCTGAACATGAGTATCAGTACTCACCCTTTGGGAGCACTTCATTGGACACACATTTCATTTTTCCACGGCCCTGTCACACTGATGGCTCAATACTCTTCCTGTGTAGGAAGAGTATGCAATCAATGCACCCAGATCCTCTTCCTCTGTGACTACTTCCAGCTGTGAGCCTCTGGAAGAGATGCTTTGATTCCCAGGTGCCCCAGCCCCGGGGTTTGTTTTATTGATTTTCTATTACTTTGGTCTCCAAGGCTGTCCAGTTCTTTCCTTTAGAATATAAAATAACTGCCTTTATGGTCCCTCCTAAGTTTTTGTCACCAATAGAATTCATCAGCATAATCCCATTGTTTATGCCAAAGTCATTAATAAAAAACACAGAACAAAAGTAATTCTCTCCAAGCTAATCCTCGAGGAAATAAGAAGTAATCGCCATCCAGACAATCGTTTTTTCATAACTATTCATTGTTGACATATTTTAAACTGTTCCTTATGTGCTGTGTACATTTTCCACCACTTACCATCATAACTAATAATTTGCCATTATTTCTCCCAGTCCCTAACTAATAGTTTCCCAGTGTTAGATTTAAATTGCAAAGACTCTGGAGAATAGTAAACCATACAGAGACATTTTAAATACTTTAAACTCCTGTATTGAAACTATTAACTCTCTTGTTCAACCCACGGGAGATGAATTTTCTCTTTTCCCTCATGCACAAATAGAAGTAGATCCCAGTTGCAGTGAGACTTTAAAGGAGAAGAGCAGACATAACTACGGAAACAACTTGCAAGTATATTTAAAATATCCATCAAGTTGAGCAGAAACCCAAAGAGCTCCAGCGGGAAACTTCTACGGCATGGAGTTAATGCAATCCTCCTTGGCAAAACTTTATCTAAAACAAAACCAGGTTGTATTTCAAATTCATCCCTCCTTAAAAGTACCTCCTTTAGATGTCAGTATGTCTGAAAAGGGTTCTCCACGAATCCTTACTATGGTCAGCTCTATTTATAAACTGTTGGTTCTATATTCAAACTTTTATCAACATAAAATCCAGAACGTAATTTTGTATTTCTATTATTCATTTAGGAATTCTCTTGGAAAAAACAAATGTTTCTACAAACATTTACCTCCTATGAAGTAGCAGTCTGCACATATTTAACTCAAGCTTCTTTCAAAGAAACCACCCCTCCCCCCAAAAGAAACCCCAAACCAAACCACCCACCAACATGCCCCCCAGGCTTACAGTTCCCCAAATAAACTTTATTTCTTAGTTATTTCCTAGCTATTTCTTATTTCTAATATATTCTAACTCAAAACCATTTTTTAATTATTATTTTTGACACTAGTACTTTGGTCCACAGGTTCACTATGCATTTACTCATTCACCATTCTTTTAGCATCTTTTCTAATATTCACACCTTGCAAGTTTAAAGCTCAGCAAGATTCATCCCAATCTCCACCTGCATGAAAACGTTTGCACTCACCTGCAGCATAAAGCTAACACACGTGGTAGGCGACAACGCTTCCTAAGCGCGTATGACAGTACTAGCCACATGGAGCGGGAATGCTGGAATGCAGCCCTCAGCCTCTCTCCCCTTTGCTTCCAAATACTTTTAGATCAAATGCTGTATGTACGCGAGAGGCCGTTGTTGCAGTAGGCACGGCTACTAAGAGCAAGAGACATCCAGCAGCAAATTCTGAAATAGATCGTGTGAGGTCTTTCAGGTATTTTCAGCTTCAAAGAGCAACAGACTGTATAAAAGAAAACAAGGTTTTGGTAACAGATTTAAAGTTTCTGGTTTTAGCAGTACTAGAAGAAAACCACAGAAGGTTATGGCAGAAGAAATGGATTTGGGAAATCTCAACTCTTCCGTTGATTTCTAAACTCAGTTTCCCATGCTCAGAGAATAATAGCACTTTTTGCTGTAATATTCCCTGATAGAACATTCCAGCTTTCATACACTTAACAGGCTAATTTTCAGGGATTCAGCCACTAAAAATTCCGATTTTTTTAAGCACTAAGAGCCTGGCCAGAGTCTAGGCTCTATCCACGAGTCTTCAGAGCTCTAGGAACAGTTTTCTAGCTCAAGCTTAGTCCATCACATTCCTCATGGGGCAGCTGGAACCCAAAATGACAACGTCTATTGCCAACCCCCATCGCTGGCATCACATTGGCAGCTGGAACCCAAATGACAACGTCTATTGCCAACCCCCATCAGAGCTGCCTCTTCACAAATTCGCACGACAGATGTACATCTCTTGCTAAAGATTAACTCTTCAGAAGTCACAGCGTAAGTATATCCAAACAGGTTTACACATAGAAATAAGGCTTGGCACAGAATTGCCAGAAAAAATGTTGTGAACAAGAAAACAGAGGTTATGAACCACTAAAAAATTCTGGGCTGCTGCTTCTTCTACATAGCCTTTCCTTGGGAATCCATTCCTGCTCAGAAATGACTGGGGTTCACTGCTTTCTCAGATCTTTCTTCCATAACTACCTCAGCTATCCCATCACTAGGAAGCACGTTCACTGTCTCCCTTACCAATCAAAGCTTATGCCCCCCATCTTCTCTTTCAAAGACCTTTTAAAATTATTTTTTTATACTTTCCCTTCCTATTAATAGCTTTCCGCAATTCCAAACACCACTGTTTCACTCTTTTCATAAATACTGGCAAGCTGTTGCCGAGCCTCTGTTACCCAGCTTTCTAGAACACTGTACACCACAGCAGCCTTTCGCTGAAAAGTAAAATTTCATTAAAATTTAGCAAACCCATTAAATAATACAATCCTACCAACTCATGATGAAAATACATAATAGAGATTCTTAGGCCTTTTGTGGATTCTTACACACATCACTTGTTCTTTCTATGTTTCATTTCCTCATGTATAAGACTGGAGCAATACTTTATTGCTCCTGTTCTTTGGCTGGTCTCTGTAGACTCAAATCCTGCAACGTACATTTTTCCTGCTACATGTTTACAGCACCTTGCAGAAAAGGATTTCAATCTTGGAGAAATCATTTCAGTACTATTTTAATATAAATACTGGTGCAAAAATATAACAAAAAAGTTTAAGCACTTAATAAATAAAAAAGCACCGTAAATTAAATTTCTTGTCTAGTCCCTGGGATCCCAGCCACAAATACCAGAAAAACAGTTCAAGAACTGATCCTCAGAAATAGAAAGTTGGGAGTCAGATTAAAAATAACCCAGGACAAATGAATACCAATCTTATTTAAACTTAGGTTTAAAAATAACATGGTTTTATTCTGTAGTATTAACCAAATAAGTCGGATCTTGCCATGAAAAGAAAAATTGCATGAGTAGCACAAAAGAGCCATTAGAATAAACACCAGTGAATTAATTTTTTCATAGAAACTATAAAGAAAAGAAAATAAAAGGTGCAAAAGCACAGACTTCTGTAGGGAAGGAAACTCATGGTAGTGTACTACGATGGATGTTATATGTGGTCATTGGTCATTATAATATTGTGGGAATATTGTGAATTTACCACCACAAGCTTTCTGTAACCCAAAGAGTAGCTGGTTAATGAGGCTATTAGCTATATCAAAAGCTGGAACTTCAATAAAAACAAAAATATTCAAAGGTGAACAGCAAAACAAGGAATCACTTAACAGTAAATTTTAGCCACAGAGTTACTGTAAAGTAACTCCAGTCACAGACTGGCAAGGATGAGATATAGATACAAAAAGGTAACGTTATCATATAAAATGGGACTTGCCATATTGGACCACAGCTGTAATTCAACCACACAAACATACTGCCTCTGACAGCGATTTCAAACGTTTCTCCAGAGGCACCATAATCCCCAAAACTGACAATTACAAATTACTCTGCCCAGAGACATTTTTACTTAGAACCCTATAGCTACATTTTCACCACAGATTAAGAGGCATCCCGAGAACGTTTTCAGCACTGGACTCATTCTCCATCCATATCGCTAATGCAAAAGGTAAGAGAACCACGAGAGGAGGCTTTGGCCCCCTACTCCATCGCTTGATGCAGGCAGGGGGCTGAGGGGACTCAGCAGTTTGCTCAGGCCACGCATCGTTTGTGTACCATAGGTGCAGCAATCAAGAAAATAGCTGCCAAGGAGGTATCTTGGAAGACCTACTGAGCAGAAGGACACCACCTCGGCAAGGAGCTCGAGACATCAGAGCAACCTGGGTAAATAATATCCACCATCCAATTGCCCTGACATGCTCAGGAACTTTTTATTCCTTTTCCTTGTGAACAGAGAACTTCCTGGGAGCCAGGAGTTGGTCTGTTTAAGACCAATCCCAGTAAAACTGGGACCCCAGGATACTCCTGCCTATTCACAGAAGCCTGTACGGACCTCTGAAATCTTTCCTCGTAACCAGAGGTCTGGACGTTTTGTGGAAGAGAGCTTAATCTCATTCTAAACAAACATGGCAGCATACCAAAGCAGGCAACCAACAGCAAACTGAGAAAGCTAAAGACATCAGCGTGCATCCAAAGTCAGCATGCAATCAGCCAGATTTTCAGCTAATACAAACCAGCATTAACCTCGTTAACTTTCTTTGGCTCAGAGTCATCTTCTAGACTTACAGGACACACACCACACGTGACTTCCCCCATCAAATTTTTCACAAGCCGAATCTCAGCCTCACCCACCTCCTTCTCCCACAACCCCTCGGTTGTATCCCGTTACCGACACAGCTGGGCTTCGTTATTGCACCCTCCGCAACCCTGCGAAAGCACGTCCTGCACAAAGCTAAGCGCTCCTTTTGCTTCTCTCCTGATACTAGAGAAGCTTGAAAGCACCACCTAATGGCACAAGTAGCATCCTCAATATTAACTTTTTAAACTGTTTCTAGAGTACTTCAAGGAGATACACGTTCATCTAAGCAATTTTAGTGGCCACTTTCCATAGAATGTAAGGTACAAAAATGGGAAATATTTTATCCCACATTAAGGACAAGGCATTGCACTTTACCAAGCCACATTTATGCAAAGGCATCTCTTTCTATATTGTATGTCAGAGTTCACCGATATCCTCAACTTCCAAAATGGCTTAAATATGGAGTTCATTAGTGCAGTGACCACAACTCTGCATCTGCACTTAGAAGTGAACCAAGTGAACTGTACTAGAGATAAGTAAACAAGAACATTTCCACTGTTAACTGCATCTGAAACAAACAAACAAAAAAAAGTGCTGCACAAGATATTTCAAGAGCTCAACTGTGGGCTGCCTTATATCATTAGTACTTACTAAACAGAAATTGGAACAACTGGAAGCTGTCCGATTTCTTACTTTATCCAGAGTTTACCACTTGGCTACTGTAATGTTCCCAGCTACTTTCAAGAGTACAAATGAAATGAAAAACTCTGATTTCATTCACAACAGTTTGGAGTGCATTTTGGCAGGACACCACAGATTGCTGCGGTCAACCTCTGACTCTGAAGTAAACTGTGATTTTATTCAATCCTGAGCAAAATGAATAAACACCCTTCTTGCCTCCATTCTCGCCGCAGGAAGCCAGAACAGGAGTTAGTGGTCTCTGTATGCCTATTTACATCCTTAATATTTTAGAATCCAAACATGTAGGCAAGTGGCACATCATGACTAATAGCGCTGACATTGCTCCAGGACCATCCACTATTTTTATCTTTATAGAAAAAATTATGCAGGATGAACTGATGACACTCTATTGCTAACAGTAATGAGAATTCTACCTTCTGATCTAGAATGTTTCTTTTATGCAAAAGTCATTATAATACTATTTCTGTAGGTAGAGAAACCAAGACAAGAAGAAATTAGAAGATTTACCCACATTTCACAGCAGGTCAGTAGCAGATCTAGAAACAAAATGCAGTATCTCAGCCCTGTTCCGAAGCTCTATTCACTAGACTGTATATAAAACATGCCATGAAAGACTTTAATCAAAGCAATAACGTAGCTCGACTGTATATAAAACATGCCATGTAAAGACTTTAATCAAAGCAATAACGTAGCTAGACATCATTTTCCCAGCTTCCAAGTCTTTCAGATGAAAGCCTAGAAATATTGTCAATGCCGTTCTTCTGGTTCCAACTCCTGGATATGACTTCATTTAAAAAAAAATATCAGTTTCCTCTGTGAAAGCAAATATGCTTCAAGCAGGTCTCCAGCACTGTGCAGGAACTTGAGTTGCCTACATGCACTAGAGGTTGGAAATATGAAATGTAAATAAAAACGTCAAGAGAATAAGAGACACAAAAGAGAATGTTTTCTTTTTCTTTAAGAGCATCAACATTAAAAGTGAGGGTGTTGGAACAATTGAATCATATACAGGAATTTTCTTCCATGTAGAATTTACAGCTCCCAGCAGGCTATAAAATTTTACTACTGAATGCATTGCAACCAAGTATTGAGATGTCACACGGCCTCCACAGACACAAAGGAACAACGTTATTCCCCCTTAAAAAGTATTCAACTATGGATCAAAACATGAACGTACCCTGTACAATCTTTAATGTCAGTTATTCTTAACTATTGAGATACTGATGTTGTCTCTAGCTAGGGTTTGGGTTGGGGTTTTTTATTTAAATCTTATAAGTCTCTTATTCTGATCCCTACATTTCATTTCCATTGGATTCTGCTCTAATATGTCTCTGACAAGTGGCTACCAGATGAAGCTTTTATAAAGAAAAAAAATGTACCTACTTTGAAATAAGCTGGTACTGAAGCTGTTTCCATAGGAGCTAGCAAAAAACGGCACCTGTAAATCCTTATTGCTTATTACCTACCTGGCAGCTCCTCTACACAGCTCTACTTGACTTGCAACCTTTTTTTGTATTAGCCAAGTCATGGTTTTCCAATATAAAGATCTGTTTTATGGAAGATTCACTCCTACTTTGGAACCTCAAGGTTTTCACTAAGACGAGATCCAAAGCAGTTTGAAGTTCCACTAGGGCTTCAGAGTTTACAATGAAAGGTATTTCCGTTTGACTCAGCCATACTAACTATATGTTAGTCTCATACTTGCGCTGCTTGTATTTTTTTCTTGTTCTGACTGCACAGAGGAAATACTAATAGTAGCCAAATGAATAGAGAACCAACTGGAGCCTGGGATCATCCATGAACAATCACCAGGGAAGGAAAAGAGCTAATTCCATTTGCTCCAGATTATAACATTTTTACAATGTTTTGAATTTTCTGTATGATTGCCTGTTATGCTGGGTATATGCACTAAACCACAACAATATTTAGCATACTGCGAACTGCTTACATATCTTGTATTTAGAAGTGCTTGCTGTGTTTATGTTTAAACCAGATAACAGATGGTAACCCCCTCCACAACTGTATAATAAATCTAAATTGTAAATCCCCATTTATTTTGACTGTCTTGACAAGACTCCTTTGAAATTATCGTGTATTTAATTTAAAGGATTTTTTCAATTTTCCCATGTTAAAGGGAATCTCCTGGGAAAGAAAAAAAGGCACTTTCAAAACAAAGAAGTTCCATTAATAGAAAAATATTTTAAAATGGTAAAAATGGAGCAGATTCAGAGCTTACTATTTTTTGTCTAAAAAGTGAGCATAAGGGTTTGTTCTTTTTTTTTCTGGATTTTTATTCTTTTAATTAATATAAATTGGGCTAGTGGGAGAAATTTTTTGCTTGGCTTTTATAGCTTGTGTTGTAACTGAAGAATGAGGTGCCATTGAATATGATGGCCTGTTTTCATTTCAGCTCTACCAGTTCAACTGATGGTATGATTATCAAGTGGCTTAGCAGCTAGAGGACTGGAAATCGGAAAATCCATGCTCTACTTTTGGTTCTGGCACTGTCTGTTGCTCCATCTCAGTTTCTCTAAAATTCACTGGCATTACACAAGGAACAACATTCTACATTTTGGCTGTTCAGACTTCAAAATAAAACACAAATATACAAAGGGGAACAAGTTATTCAAAGCGTAACAAGTCAAATTATTAAGAGAAAGTCCTCAGCTCCAGTCAAGGGGTGTATCAGATCTCCATACAAGACATTTGCCAGTCAGGTGTGCTAAAAAAAAATAAATAGCATTATTAGATGCAGATCAGGGTTGCTATTTAAATAAAACTAGGATAAACAATACAACAGACAAACATAAAACTGTTAGGAAAGTGTAAAAATACACAGATATAGGGTTAAAAACACAAAACTCCCAAAGCTGTGCTGGATTCACCATAAGTGTATTTCTGTCACTCCCTGTAACACCTCCACACCTATTTCTTGTTTGCAGAGCTCAATGAACTTTTCAAAAGTAGGAAAATTATAACGAGGTTCTGTTCACAGATGGGGCAGCCAAAGGGCAAAAAATGAATGTTCTTGTAACAAGCCACTAGAAGAACTGGGGATTAGACTTTAGCTATCAGGCCACTAAAATTCTAAGTTAAAATGTTCACAAAAAATCAGCGCATGACAGCAGCAAAGAGGCATTTGGTCCTTTTGCTTGCCCTTCCCTGCTCCTTACCGCACCTACACCCTAAGTGTATCTCTCCGTGGCACAAACATGAACTGAAAACCAGAAAGCGAGAAAGATGCTATAATGAAGACAGGCAGACCAGAAGGGATGTCAAGGCTGCCATGAAGAGGAGCTTGGCAGCCAAAGATGAAGAAAAAACACTCTTCTGAGCAGTCTTCCAAGGAAGCAATTCTTAGATGAACATGTCAGTACTTCACACTGACTTTAGAACACACTGCCCAACTTCAACCAAATTTGACAGAGGATTGTACGTCTCAGACAAGAAGGTTCTACAGCAAATGCCCAGGAGCATCACGCAGCCACATGCTGCCCCTAAAGCCACTTATTTCACGTGCAGCAGCCAAGAGTCAGGGTTTTCCACAGACTTTCCAAGCAGTCAAGAGGAGCAGCGAGCTTGAGAGAACATTGGCAGGTCAGTCTTCATGTGCACAGCTCTGGTGTGTCCTCCTGTCCATAAGCAGGAGAAACGTGGTACCATATGTGATAGTGTAAGGAAGCCAAGCTTCATTAGTTTTATTACTCAGAAACTACTTACATGCAGAAAGGAATCCACAAAGGAGAAATAACAGACATTGTAGACTTTTTTTATTGCTCATATTGATAAAAGGCAGGATGACTGATGGTAAATATAATTTCTTTTCCTTTAAAGTATTTACTCAACTCATCCAAGCCTCTTACAACCTTGAAAATGGGCACTGCATTACAAAGTGTCCCAAGAATGAGTTCATGAAATCTAGAGCAGAAAATTGACCAGGTATATAGAGAGAGGGCTCAATGTCTACATACGCATACCTGCCTGCCACCCTTCATATTTCCACGTTGCCAGGAACCAGCAAGACTGTTGGCAATGCTGATATTTTTTCCCCGCATGAATTGATGCTTATCATTTTACTCTAACTAAGCGGGGGGGGTGGGGGGGTGCACAGGGGGGAGCAACACCTGGTCTATTAAGTCTCCATTATTCTAAACATATACAGGAACAAAATATCACTTTTGCCTTTCATGGACTAAAAGTTTGTTTTATTTAATATTAAAGTGGTATACTTGGGAGTCCAGCTATCCCCTCGCATCACTGCATCTGATGAAATACAACCTGATTTAAACAAATATGAGGGTTGGGACAGACTAAGGTTGGCAAAACATAATTAAAGCTCTGTGGAACTGAATCAGAAGTTGCACATCCAAGAGGCAAGCAGAAATTAGACAAAAGAAAACCAGACAGAACGACTCCCAGCCATTAGCTTAAAAGAAATTGTCATGTTTGCTAAATGACAGAAGTTAAGAGAGCATCAGCATAGATGTTATGTTCTCCTAATTTTTCACTCCTAAAGTAACCGGCATGCATTTGCCCTTACTAGTAAGGATAGTTACGTTTTTCAGCGTAAGAACCAAAGTTTCATTAGATTTCACTAAAAATAAATAATTAAAAGAATAGTAGTTCTGGAACACTAAAGCATTCTGACTGAATTCAAGTAAGGAACTAAGCGATTAACTCTTTAGGTTCCTCCAGTTTTTGATGTAATCAAGGGAGCCTTTCCATTACTTCAAAGGAAGCCAGATTTAACTCTCACAGACAGAGTTTAGGTGGGTATCAGGCACTAAAATCCCCTAATACACACAAAAGAGAACTGGTTTTTTGTGTTTATGCCAAACATACTCCATAGAAACCACTCAGTAATGGCAAATTATAGCACTAAGTAAAGCTGGGGACACACACACACACACAAACCCAAAAAAAGCAAACACACTTCTTCATAGGAACTGAAACTAAATCATTAATTTGGTTCTAGTTTGGTAAATTTCAGCCAACAATAATTTTTTACAATATCATATGTCAAAACAGTTCATTAGCTCATTGGCCAACATTTCACTGCATTAACAAGTGGATTTTGTTTTGGACATGATGCCTTAGAAAATAACAATGCCTTTGCAAGTCCTAAATCAGCTGTTACCACACAGCTGAGAGAGGATTTCACCTCACTCTTATTTTGAGCTCAAGGTTCAAGTTGGTTCCCTCATTCTATGGTTCAAGACTGTCCTAATTACTGCCCCGGAATATTCCTGGGTGGGGATCCCCTTTTCCATGAAAACAGATCACCTAAATGATATAAAATATGTAGAAATTGCCTGGAGAAAGAAAAAAAAAAAGGTTTATCTGAAAAAATACCACCGATCACACAAAGCCACCATTATCTTATTATATAAAAGAAATACTGCCTACACTTATTCAGAGAATGTAGCTCACCAAGAATGCCTTTTCTAAATAACTAAGAGATCTCTAGGGCCAAGAAGGAAAACACATTATTTCAAAGTTGCCTGGGTCAATGGAACATGGGTTTGGAAAGATGTCAACAAGTGTAGGAAGAATGAAATCTTTCAGTCCCCTTTACATACTTCAGTATATTTAACTATGTTAAGCTAAACTTGCAATGCAAAAAACTTGCCAGGTATTCTCTTTCTGAGCTGTTTCTATTGGTTGCCTTTCTAAAATTTTTCTTTTTTTAAAATGTTTATGTCCGTCCGTCCCTCCCTCCCTCCCTCCAAGTGTTCCAACTCCACTATAAAAATTAGATGTTGTTTCACAGACAAAGAATCCTAGTCAAAATAACTTCCAAAACTTCTGGAAGAAGCACTTGAAGAGGCCTAAGGAATTCAGTGCCAAACCTCCTCCTACTTCCATGCTCGGTAGGGGAGCTGGCTGGACACACCAGGGTTACAGCCGTGCGACACTACTCCACGAGAACTCCATCCTGAAGACCCTTTTAGGATTATTGTGCATTACTCCACCAGTTTGCAAATCAGGCTCTTCTTAAATGGAAGACTGGGGAGGGGGGCCATGGAATCCATAAAATTACCATGTGCTGAATAATTGTTTTTCTGAACTCCTACAACTCTTCCATGGATACCTCAGATTATTTTATAGATCTGCTGCTAAAAGCAAAACTTCAACAAACATATTTAGGTTGGTAACACAAGAGAATAAAGCACAAAGCCTAAGAGAACCAGATGCAATTTCATCTTTAAAACGTTTCAGTTGACATTGTGGATTTTAGAATTTACTACTTGATTTTATTGCACAGCAACAAGGACTACATGTGAAGGAAGAACCATTTCATAAAAGGCTGAATATATCCTTTCATACCACTTCTACGTTGTCTTTTGTTTAGAAGAGTTTAGCAAAAAAGGCAGACCACTATATGGAGTTATGTATCATGGCAAGTAGCTCTAATGATTCAGTACTGAGAAAGTCAGACTTGTATGTTCAAAGGCCTCTCTACACTCAAGATCTGTTTAAAGCTTTTGTAGAAACTACTTTAGCACATGCAAACACCCCTTAAAAGGTCTCCTAGCCAGTAAATTATGTTGGCTGTACGCTACTGAGTACAGATAACTATACTGTAGGACTGCAGAACAGACTGCACCTTCTTGCACTCCGCGTATCGGTCTCATCTTTCCAGGGCTGATATATAACTTTCACATATGTAAACCACTTCACCTTCCAAATAAGAGTACAGCTAGGGCTTTCCTTTGGTAACATGGATTTTGGCCAACGTAATGTTTACAGAACCAATCATTTGAGAAGTTTTATTACTGAGTATATTCCCAGAAAGAGGGGAAACTTTAAACCATGCCTTATGCTAGAGCAGAAGCGAAGCTAAAACACCTAACTGCCTCTCTGCTTCCTGACATTTATTAGGCTGGCTTTATAAAACCAGGCCAAGGAACAGATAAAAGTGGTTGGACCCATTCTTTCAACAACATGTTTGTTAGCAACAGCTTTTCACAATGGTTTTTTTCCAGACAATCCATCAACTAACAACATTTTTTATTGTCATCATCAGCTTGATGATGTATGCATAAGTAGGAGAACACGAGTTCACAGATCACAAAACAGAAAACACAAAATTCACAGAGACAAGACTGGGAATTTGCAGATCTACACAGAAATCCCCGCCACTTGCACTGCTGACTGACAGCTGCGGTACCCATGGCCTCCCTGCTCTCCTTATGAAGCATCAGACCACATACTCCCTGCCTTCAGTCCCGACACACAAATACAAGGTGTCAGACATGAGGAATTAAGAAAGGAGAAGGTGTTTTTTCCACAAAACAACATGTGCAAAAAGCGACTAAGCCATTTTTCATGCAGAAAGCTCCTGCTCCAAAGCATAGGGCCTCCAATATAAAAGTTCACTAAAACACAGCTTCCTTTTTTAAAAAAAAACATTATGAAAAAACGTTCTCTCAAAGCTCAATACACAGTTCTGACTAAAACCTTGCAAGATTTTTCAATTTCAGACAGGCAGCCATTATGGAAAATAGCAGCACACCAAAAGATGGCGATGTTGCAACCATCCCAAACCAGTAACAGGAAACAAACACCCAGCTCTTGGTCTGTACTGGGAAACACTCGAGAACAACCTACAGCTCTGTAATAATTCATTTGGTACTTACTGTCAACGGGACCAAATTCTTGATCCTATTGAAGTCAGTGGCATAACTCCCAAGCCACTGCTCTTGACATAGCTCTCCGGCCCCAGTTTAACTTGGGGATGTTTGTTTAAAAAAAGGTTTGAATGTTTCAAATGTACCTTTTATTATCAATCAATAGGACATATTTATATTTCTCCTAAATGCCACATTTGGTATTGATCACATAAAAGACGAATAATTTACCCGATACATCCATTCAGGAGCTAAATGGTTTTCCCTGGAAACACCAGCTTTATTGTGTTGTGGGATAGAGAAGAAAGCCTTAAAATATTAGTTTCTGAATTGAATTTAGACACTTTCTGAAATAAAATCTCATCTTCCTTACTGAATTTACGGATTGATCCAGATACTTTTCTTGAGAGCTATTTTTCTCCTGCCCCAGACAGAGATAACAAGAGTCCTGAATCATCCATTCATTTCTTCATTTTTCACACATTTAAACTTATATCTCATAACAGTTTAGCTCTGATGCCAAGGGGAAATGACCACACAAGTCTGATTGTCAGAGAAAAACCATCACTTTAACTTGACAGTGTTTTCTGAGACCAAAGTCCTGCCTTCAAAGGATTTAATAAAGGTCATAGGTTTCATTTAGAAATAGCAGGAATGTTTTTCATTTAAACTTTTAATTAAACAATGACAGTGTTTCCACTAATAATGCAGGAAAAAATGCCTATTGGGATGTCTTCAGTGTACAAATCAACAAGTGTACAAATCAACATCTCTCGATGAATCAAAGTTAGGTATTATTTTAGGACCCTGATAGTATCCAAGAAAAAAAGATCAAAAAATACACTTTTGGCCGGGGGGGGAAGGGGACGGGGGAGGAAGTATTTTGCTTTACTATACAAGCACAACAATAAATGAGTTCCATATCCAAATTAAAGTGTCCAGTAGCTTAAATAAATATTATTACTGGAAACAAGAGTGTAAAATTTGGAGAGTATTAACTATTCTGTTATGCTATTAACACATTATATGCATCGCGCGCACACACCAGCTGCAGCGTGGATTCCATCCTGCTGTTAGCTGGGAAGGACTGAAGTATCCCCATTAGTGTGGGCCATTCATAAGGTCTGTAAATTGACTGAACTTCTGCACCTTTCAAATAACAAGGAAGATTGCATGCCTGAAAGAAAACCTTCTTTCGCCCTTAACATCCCGCGTCTGATATGCCACTGTTCTGCATGGTTACACAGCACAAACACAGAATTTCACTCTAACTAGTTCCCATACACGGGTAGAAGCTGCACCGTGCTTAGGGTACTGCAGGTACAAGAAGAAATTCAAAGAATTTGAATTTCTTGCCCTGTTCCTAATAATAAATATGCTTTGTACCTTTTATTAAAAGCAGACTCGGCAGACAGCTTACATTATTCTTTTAATGCCGCTGGCCCCATGGCTTGAAATCTTTATCTGCATCACTACTCTCTACATATTACATCTCTACTCACTACATATTACTGACATTTAATACTTATGGGAGAGGGAAAAGCCACGACCTCTTCCATCAGGAAGTTGTTCATCACTGGATTTTATCCAAGGGGAATGTTAATGATGATACAGAAAAGTGGTTAACCATTTTTCATAAATATAAAAGGCATCTCCTGTTAAGGATATGTTTCCGCCCGACTGTGGGAAATACACTAAGAGGTGACATATTAACCTTGGTTTGTTTATATGAACTCTTATCTTCACATACGGACAAAACGGCTCCAAAATTATTCTACCTGACAGCTGAGGGACTGTTCCAATTTGTCCACTCAAGAGAAAATTAAGATTTAAACTGATTACATGGGGGACTGGACCAGGCCCCTGTGCATAGGTTGTACTGCGCAAACATACTCCACAAGACAGCACTAAGAGAAACTATTGGGAAGAGCACATAAGCACGCGCTCTGTAGTCCCTCTGTCTTGCCCCATATCTACAGCTTACCTTGATGAGAAATGCCAGAGGACACGTCTGCCTGTTCCCTTTAGCATCCTAACAGATACAGGCAATGGCCTCTGCCTCCCTCTCAATAACCTTCCTGAGGATGCCCAACGTTTTGTTGGCTTTTTGGACCACTGCACACTGATACAACGATTTTGGGGAACTGTAAATGATAGATCAAAGTCCTCTTTCCTGAGTTTTAACTGCCAGCTCCGCGTCCAAGATCAGGCAGGCAGGTTCCCTCCACAGTGCGTTACCTACACTGCTTACACTGAAGCTTATCTACCACCTTTTTGTCCACTCACACAGTTTTACAGAGTTCCTCCCCACGTGCTCTAAGACTCAATGAACTCAAGGCAGTGTTGTCATAACACAGACACTTTAAAAAATATCTGGGAACCAAATCGTAAAAATGGATAAAGGAAAATCCAAGGGGTTGTTCTGGTTAAAAATGAGAATTTTGTTCAGAGTGATAATAGGCAATTATTGTTATTTTTTGGATTCAGATGGGTAAACTAGGAATTTACATAAAATACAGTCATTCCTTTCATGTAGGAAGTGACTAGGACTTGCAGTTGAAGGAATAAATTAGGTTTGTTATGTCTAGAAGACTTTGAAATTATAAAAATCAGTCATTTCTCTCCTTCTATGAAATTTCAGGAGTGACATGGTGGCATTAGTTTAGAGATCTATCACTATTATCATACTCTTTATTTGGTGTCGGGAAAACTACGGCTCCCTTTTCCAAACTTCATGGAGCTGTGTTAAAAAAAGAACGCTAGCACCGGCTCCACCGCTGCTTACACAGTGAGTACCTACAGGTAGCTTAATTGCCAAGTCCTGACTTTGGCCACACTTCTGCTGCACCGCTAAAGTTAGCTTGGGCAGCAGTTCATACACAGCGCAGCTAAGACCAAGCAGGGTCAAAGACAGGTCCCATGACACAGCTCCCCAGAAGCAATAAATAAAGCAGGAGGAACGTGACCTACGGTGTATTAGAATTGGCAGCATTTTAGAGCTCCATCTCTGCAGCACCTACGCAGTTGGAAAGGCAGAGCCACTCTGCTAGTGAAAGGAGCCAGCAGAGCTGCAGGGGGCTTTTCACTCCCTAAGGGAGGATTCCTCTCTCCTGCTGTTCTCTTAAGACGGTAAGCCTGCTCTCTCGCACCCACCATGCTGAAGCACAGAGCAGAGCCACGGAAGACCCTCAAAATGGAGATTTTTTTTTCCAAAGAATTTTAGAAGAAAAGTACTTTGATCCACTTTAGAGATCTCTCGGTCTCTCTCCAGCGCTTTCCTTTTGCTATCCAACCCTGATTAATAGGAAGCTGCTCTTTGAGTCATTTGTAATAAGAAATGGACCAAAACACAATCTCCTCCTTTGCCGTACTGGAAATGAATTAGTTTTGCTCAACTTCAAAGCAATCAGCAATTTTATGGGTGTTAAATGAAGTTAAGTCCTTATTTACCAATGGAGCTGTTGACACAAATGAAGACAGATTACACAATAAAAATGTCCAGAGTTATATCCCTAAATAATGTCCAATTACCATTAGGTTTTGCTGTTTGGGACCTATTTTGCAGAACGTTGAATACTGTTGTATTACAATACATTTAAAATCTTACACTTTCCAAAATGTTATTGGTACAGTGTCTCCTGTATTTCAGAACTGAATTATTTAGCAATTCATTAAATAAATCCGACAAATCAGATTCTAACACAGCATGTAGTAGAATGGACTCCAGTCACTGGTATTTATGATGCTTCGCAATTGAAAGCAAACATGCCCTTCCCAATTTTATTTATGAGCTTTTTATTTGTAATTTTGTTTATATAAATAGTAGCTGTTTATACAAACAGTAGCTGTCAGGTTGCATTAGAATTGAATGTGTGTATACATGTGGAAGGTGCATACAACATGAAGGGTTTTTTATATGTATGTATATAAAATATATATATACAATGCACCTAAACTTTCGCATTAACAGCTTTTTTTTTCCCCACAGATTGTCATGAGGTACGCATCTTTATTAATTTAGGATTTAGTCTGTTAGTATAGCATAAAGGCAGTTTATCAGCCTTCTCAAATATACCAAGTTATTTTAGCGCTAACGTAAACCATTCACTCTGTGAGTTGCTCTGCAAATCTCCTTTCCCTGCAAATGAAAATATGATTAGACACAGCACCATGCAGTACTTTGGAGGTGAGAACAAATGTGTGAAGTGTGAAATAAATGTAGCAGAACATGGATCTCGCATTCCTAACAGCTGTTTGGCAGTACAACGTGTGTGTGTGACAATAATGACAACATACTGTCCTCAGAGGTAATGAGACTCATATCTAGACGAGCACAGAAGATGTGTCATAGTTCCAGGGAGCCCCAGGACAGACATCTTGCTGCACAAGATGCATCACTTCGGGTTACTGGAAAACAGGGAGCAGGCATTCCTACAAGCGACAGTGATTTCCCTACCCAGGTGGAAAGCAGTATTGATTTGTTGTGTCACTACCAGAGTGGCATGGTTAATGATTAGAACTGATGTAATAATATATTATTCCTTGCTATTGTTAGGTACTGAAATGTAGGCCCTACCCTGGCCTCCTTTAGGACAACAGCATATTTAATTCTACTTGAGTGAGTAAACAAAAACCTAAAACCAAAAAAAACATAGAGCTTTTTTATCAGCTAGAAGCTGCTGTCGTTGCTGACAAGGGAATAGGGCAATACAGCAAAGGCAGAATGACTACATCAGAGAAAAGCAAGACCACTGAGTTTCTAGTGGAGTATGAAAGAACAAGACATCCATATAAAACGTTCTGCCAGAAAGCCCAAAAGACACCTCCAGCATAGAAGGCGAGCATGTATCAAGAAAGCTTTTTTCACGGTTTCTATTATCCCTTCTCTCTGGTGAGCTCTTTCTGAGAACAACCCAGGTCACGAAAATTTACAAGTGCCATAAAGGCCTATTCAGCCACCGAAGTAACCAAGCTCACTTGGGAGGAACCGTGCTCTCCTCCGGACAGACTTTGCAGGTACTCCTGTTGTGTGGGAACCAACACCCCAGGCGACAGGACAGACACAGCGGCCCAGTCCATCGCACAAGGAGGACGCACCCTGTTACACGACAGGGGATGCGCTGCCTTGCTCAGCTCCGGTATGAGCCTTCAAATGGACCTTCTCTCGGTGCGCTGCATCACTGGGACCGCTCAGTGAAGGGGCAGTGTCTCTTCCTCAAGGACTCCTTACCTCAGGTACCACCGAGTCCCTTCTCTCGTGAGGAGAGAAGCGATGCACAAGGTGCCAGAGATGGAGTGCAAGATGCAAGGGTCACCAAAGTGCATCCGACTCACATTGCCTACCAAAATCAGTGGGGAGCTACATGACCCCTCACGTAGAGAGCAGCTGATTACAGCTCTGTATCATCACCTATTCTTTAATTTAAAATACTACATAACTTGAAGGAAAGCATCAATAATAACTGTTCTTGGGTTAGAAACAGAAAATGCTGTTTGTCCTGCGTAACTTAAGGGAGGGTATTTGTCAGCTCAGGAGGTATTACTTTCTGTTGCAAGCACAGGAAACAAAAAACAAATGCAGACTGATGCACATTTATCACAGATAAACTACCTGGAAGTTTCTGAAGGGCCAGCACTGCCAAAAGACTGGTGTTATTAGCCATACATACATGCTAAATTTCCTGCAAAGTCAGTATTTGATCACACGCAGACCAGTCTCATAGTCCTCACTCATATCAACAATCAATTAAAAACCAGTATTATTCTAACATTAGAAATGTAATGCACTCTTCAATAGTAACAGAACCTATGTAAAGGTATGCGAAAAAACAGCAACAGTTCATTTAACTAGGCAATACTAAATGGCAGACAAAAGTAATTCTTATTTTTCTTAGAATTGTGCTCCCTTCTCTTTCTACTTTCTAAGAACAGTTTTCAGGACACAACACAATGGTTGTTGACACCTTGTCGGTGTTTTGGTCCGATAAAAATAAATTTGGGATACCGTAAGTCTAGATAGTGTTCAGTCATTTCTGACTTCTCATAAAAATCAGAATAGTTGATAAGAATCATGCTGAAAATTTGGACATCCTATTCTTTAGCTAGGAATCTTCTGCAGTATTCTTCACTAGCAATTTCTCCAACGGCAGGGAAAAATAATAATAATAATCTGCCAGTCAGCCACTGTCTTTCAGAGGGACTAAATGGATTCTTAAGAAAGGAACAGATATTAGCGACAACAGGAGAAGCTATTTCTCTCCAGTACACGCTCTTGAGGGCGTGCATAAGAAGGACAGATTCAGAGAATGCTGAAAGGCTAATTGTTTTAGGAGGGTTTTTTTAAAAACTACTTTTTTAAAGCAGATATAATCTTATAAACAATTTGCCCAGAATACAACCTGATTAATTTTGGAGCCAAGTGCCATATTTTAACCATTTATAAAGCTAATATCTAGTAAAATTAGTATTTATCAACACTACTTACATATGCATTAAGTGTCATATTCACACCATTTATACTTCAGGGCAACTGTCCTTCAGTCAATGCAGCAAATTGTGCATAGGCTAATAAAAACAACCAAAAGATTATTTAGCACACAGGATGTGGCAAGATTTGGTCAGGCAGGCACTTTTTATTCTGCTAGAAACTCACGTAACACATTGTGATTCTCTGAAAGCTAAGTCCTAAGAGCAAGCATGGCCAAAGGAAATGAAGTGTGTTTCAGATCAGGATCTTCTCTCTGTAGAACAGTAAACACCACACAGTGCTCGCCTACAGATACAACAATATTTCACCATGCAAATAGAAATATTAGTAAGCAGATGGAAAAAAAGCACCAAAGTGGAATAGCATCACAAGAGGAAGAATGGAACGTAGATAAATTCTCTTTAATGTGTATTTCTATGATTCCTGGATGTAAGAAAGGAGACTCTAATTCCCTGAGTAAAACTGATGAAAGGGACAAAGCCAAAGAGACATCTGAAGCAGGAACAGAGGTCTGCTTCCATCTACGGTACACGGCTCTATCAGAAACCAAGCCTGAACATTTTCCTGCAGCCATCTCGATGCTAAGCTGAACGGCAAATTCCACCGTGAACTCCAAGGCACGTAAGGCTGTCCAGGCCATGTTAGCTCAGGCAAAGCCAGGACAGGTTTTGCTTTGTTTATTTTTAAACCAGACAAGTTAAAGGTCCGCTGGCAGGTGGGTGTCCAGGATGAGATTGCATTGCTACTGAAGGAGGAAGACCATGGTCAAGTGTGAAGACATATTAGTGAGACAAGCTAGGACAGATAGATAATTAACCAAAGGAGTCACCCAACACAGGCTGCATCTGGAGAGTGGAAGGGAGTCCAGAGAGAGGGAGGGAGCTTAAATGAAATACTGAAAGTAACTGCAAGGAGGAAGAACTCGGGTGACCTGGAGTGAAGGCTTCCCAGTTTACAATGCAACACATAGCTGTTTGCTAACACAACGTACCGAGCCCTATATTTTAAAAACGCCTTTGTCTTTTATTTGCAGCAAAATTGTTATTAAAAAAGATAAACCATCAGGTAAGAATGATTCATCACAGCAGGTACAAAAAAAGACGGGATTAAACAAATACATATGTAGGTATCCAAAGTTAACACCCATGCATGGTAGATTAACATTAACACAAAAAAACTTTCATAACTTCACAAGATGTTCTCTGTGCAAGGGACTGAGAACAATCGAATATTGAGCAATTCCATATGGAACAGATTTTCAGGAGAACATTGCGAAAGGTGCATTTTCCAAAAATTCGTTCCATAAGTGAGAAGTACTTTTGCCTACCGCTGATTTCATCATTCCATCAGGACTCAGGATCAGAAGATTTAGCAATAGCCTGTGACATGCCACCTATCACAGAAGTGATTCAGTTTTACCGTGCATCCAAATCCACATTCTCCACAGGAGACAGAATTCACTGTAAATAATCACACTCATTCAGTTACTGAGGTTGAGTATTAATTTTCTGAGGCTGAAGAACAGAACACAGCAAATACTGTTTATGCATTTCTAATCTTTAGTCAAGCTCTCATTTATCAGTATTACTCCCTTTGAATTTGCCAGTATTCCTCAAAGTGGAGCCAGTCCCACTGCATCTCTTATTTGGCCCTTGAGTCTTGCTGGTGCTGCCACTGAGCACCTCGGCAAGCATGCCTCTCATACTGTGGCTCTGACCACTACATACATTAACACAGTAAAAGAATAATGCAACATATGTTTTGACAAAACAGTTCTGAATAAGAGAAATCTGCTACTTATTATGCAATAAACACCATAATTAAAACCAGATGTGTGTGTCCTTTTCTCAGTTTGCTAATTAAAATGGGTAAACACAGGAGGTCAGAAACAAGACACACTCACGAGGAGTTTTCTTATCGCTTACTGTAAAATAAACAGATGTGCACTTTGCCACATTAGAGAATTTTTTCACATACAAAATAAGACATGGCAAGACTGTACTCCAACCTGCCTCAAATGTATTTCTTCAAAGCATTAAGTAAAACAGATGAGTATTTTGTCGATATTGAGCTAGGATATGAAGTTCACTTTGACCAAAACACCAACAACTGATAACAAGGCAACTTGGGACAGGATTTTTATTAAACAACCCACATTTGCAATGCTTCAGATTTTACCAAAAGGATGAATTAGTTATTGGGTTTGTGCTTTCACCACTCCAGTAAATTCAAATAGAAAACCATCCTTGTCTCTCCCTCTCCTGCATGGTACCATATCTTGCTCATTTAATTTCACAGTTATAACAAAAAGTGACAAGGGAAGTGCCAGACCTTGTGCTTCATTTTGTTCACAGGACATTTACGTACATGCTTTGGACGAGATGGCCATATGGGCATCTGCAGTTCTGTTTTCAGTTTTTACAGTCCTCACTGATGAGCAACTTTAGATAAAAATCTGCTCACCCAAAGTCAACTGTGTGCCAGCAACAGAGAAAGAACTTGAAGGTGTTAGACAAGTGACATGTCTCTTTATTAGTGTCACTGAAGGGGTCTTTTTGCATTATCTAATCTGAAGCTTTAATTTTGGGAGGAATAGTCAAAGCCAGTAACTTCAGTCCCTTATTGTTCATCTAAAGTCATTAATAGAATACAGACTTTACACTAAGCAATGAAAAATAAACTTTAACTGACATTTCAATAGCATTTCTCTATTAACATTTAGCAGCATTGAGAAAAAAGCATCATTTCTCTGTTAGCCACATGAAGGCTCCAAGGGTCAATGGTCCTCCAGACAAGCTGACTCTTGTCTAGCACTGCTAACAAGTTGGAACTTTTAGATAAAACCCTTCAAATTTTACCTTAGAACACAAGAAAAGCAATTGCACTTTACATCTTTTCAGGGGTGCAAATAAGTGTGTAACAATAAGAAATTAATTGCTTCATTTCAAGTCAAAGTTAACTACTCTCTCTGTAGAATCAACACTGGCTACTCCAGGAGGCAGTAACGAGGTGAGGTCCTTAAGCAGAACATTAGTTATTCTACAGCTTGCTACCACATGGCTCCTAACCCCCAAAGCATACAAAAGAGCCAAGTATCTCCAAAGAGCCAGAAGACTTACCCAAATCTGACATCAAAGTTAGAAACACAACCCCTCCCTTTAAACTCTTATTTAGATTTTGTAGCTTTTCCTCCCGAGAGGCTTTTAGGAATAATCTGAACTTTTACACATCATTCATTTTACATGGACTTAGAATTTTGCTGGTCTAGGCAAAGGAAACTAGGGTTTTCTAATAACATTGCATCCTCTAAGAATGCTTGGAAAGAAAATTAAAAGGACAACAAATAAAAAAAGGATAAAATGTCTGTGATCCCATATACATAGTCAGCTATCCGGATCTTACTCCGTCCAAGTTTCACAACGTATAAAGGTGTAAGAGAAAGTATTCTGAGAAAATGAGATCCCAAGTTCTCTAGCCACTCTCAGACAAAGACTAATTAAGGATGGCATCTCATCTTCACAGATGAGCCAAATTAAATGATAAAAAAAATTAAAATCACAATGCCTATTTCCTCGCTAACAGAAAAGCATACAAACAATATACACTTCTCTGGTAGAAACTGCATTTAAGAAGTATATATATGCGCCCACCATAATCTCCTTCGTAGCCATTTCTAAGAATGGATTTAACATTACCTTTCATTTTATTTCTGCCTCCCTTGTTTTCCCACTCTCCCTGCCAGTGTTAGACACTGTTTTTTCCTCTTACTTCCCAGCACTGAGCTAAGTGCGAGTTCCCCAAGGCAAGGCTAATGGCAGTGGACCACTTTGCCTTACTAACGAAGGGCAGAGCCCTTTCTCTGCAGTTTTAAAGGTCTTGACAGAACAGGCTGCCGTTGAGAGATTTCTGGCTGGAGGTTACAAGGACTGTGCAGCAGACTTAACAAAGACAAATACATAGCAGTTAATCAGGACCAACATTTCTGCCAGCTGCTTTAATTTCGGTGTTCTCAGCACATCATCAGGTACTACGTGATCTAGCTCCATCTGCAACATCCAGGCAGCCCAGGTTGCAAGGTGCTCCGTATTGGAGCTGCACCCAGCCACATGTATAACCTCCCAGTTTCCTAATGAGCCAAAAGACGCTAAAACCAAACAAATTACCACACTAGGAAAAAGAAGCCTACCCAGCTGGGCTGTATCACCTCTTCCCACTTCAGCCTCCAGCTTCAGCATTCCGCATTTTTCACAGGTAGGGCAGGTAGACGCTAACAGCACTCACAGCACCTGATTAACCCCAGGTGGGCTCTCATATCAAAGCTGTTTCCAATATTCAAGTATTTTTAATCATCTGCTATCCCCATCAATTACAATCACTGTGAGTGCCTTGAAGCCCTTTTCAAATTGATAACGCCTTTCCAAGATCGACTTTGAAACCTGTGTTAGAGCAAGTGTGCAAAAGTTAGCCAGATGTTAACATACTAACCCTCATTTGGGGAAAGAAGGTTGAAAATACAAACATCTGCTAGCCAACTTGATGCACAATGAATCCAATTCTATATTCCTATATGCTTTAGAGAACTCTTACATTTATTTTTAACTGGGAACATCCATATTAACCTTGAATAACACTGTATGTTCTGATCTCTCAAAGGCAGATAGGGCTTCTAAAGATATTAAAAGGCTGATTAGAATAACAAAATATACTTAAGCATCAGTTTCCACCCTTGTGGGCTCTACAATAAGACAACTGGCGGAAGCAAGTTACACATCTTAAGCTGCAGGCATCAAAATTAATTATTTTACACCAAAGCATGCCTCAAAAGGGACCACTGTAATTAGGATAATAAGCATTAGTGCACATTGTGAATTTTATGTGAGGGGGTTTTTTATGTTTATAAATCCCTTTTGTACATAATTGTTTTGTTATTGTTATTTGAAATAAAAACACAAACAGAAATTTAAAATCTTATTAAAATATATGCAGTTAAACACAGACTAACGTGTATATAACCCTCCCACAATTTCAGACTTTATGGACAATATCTATCATTCTAAGTCTTTAAGTATATTAATTGCATGGATTTTAAGTACCATTAACATTCATTCAATAGTGTTATTCCAGAAAGCTTCCAGCTAGGATTAGGACCTTTTGGAAACAAAATTTAATTTGCAGGGAAGATAATCATAACATTTTAATCTATCTCAATGTATTAAAAATGAAAGGAAAAAATCAGCTAATATTGTTTTTAAACACTGGAGACCTGGCCCATGGCTTACAGAAATTAAAACCTATCCCTCCATTGATGGCAGAGCGTGGACCAGGCTGTAAGTGAACTGGGGCCCCAGGTGAGGTGTAGTTCACTGTGTACTACACATTTACTGCTGCATGGGAGGTGTGAGTTAATGCACCTTTTCATACTCTCCCCACCCCGTCTGAGGCCCCTAAGAGAGGGAGCAGATGCTGAGATGGAAGCAGACAGTGCATTCATCACTTCTTTAAGGATTAGCATTAAAGTGCATAATGTATAACATTTAACCCCCACTCTCACAAAAACACCCTATGCTCCTGCACCTTTCGATCAGCCACTAGCACGCTGCACAACGATAGAAAAGAAGGATTTTGCCTTAAGCCAACAGAACATTTATAATCATTTGACTCTGTGGGAACAGCATAGATTAATCTTGCTCCTGTTTTTGAATGTGGTAGTTGTTTGCTTTCGAAAGTGCTACAAGGCAACATTAGGTCGCTGGTGCCAGATACCATATTTATAATTACATCTCAGAGTCAATTTATAAAACAATTTGTTAACATATAAAAATTGTTGCTGGTAAGAGGAAAATTTTTGAAGGGCAGTTCTGCATATAGTCACTTTCTCTGAAATTTAAGTTTGTTAACCCCAGGCTCCAAGCAATTTTTTCCAATTAATTACTGCTTTCCTCCCTAGTTTTCTCCAAAACTTTGGTTGTCACAATATGTGCAATTTCCTCCCTCAGATTATTTCACAGCATTACAATTAGCTTTAAAACAGCTATCATTTTCCACTCAGAACTTGCTATGTTTTAGAAGTGAACAAAACAATTTTTTCTTACTTTCAGATCTGTTGTAAAGCCTGATTAACATCTGTAAAGTACTCCCAATACCTTAGATTTAAAGTAAGAGCACAAAAAGAGTTGTTGTAACTGCCCATGAATTTCTTCAGGAAGAACGGGGGGGAGGAGTCTTCTACAAATTTCTTTGCACTATTCCCTTTTAATAGAAACCCTGTACATTATATAGCATAAAACTTGACAAAAAGAATCATGATTTTGTTGCTAAGAACTATGACGTGTGGCCACTGAAACATCCCCTTCAGAGAGGGGACGCGCATGCTGCAAGCACTGCCTGAAAGAATAAAGGAAAATTCCACTGTGAATTTAATCTGCCACTTACCATCGCTGAAATAACAGCTGATAACACAGATCACGCTAACTAATCACGCTGTTAACATCTCCTTCCACATTAGTTTACACGGTTCCTGTCTGTGAGCTGTTGCTGTATACATCTTAGTTGTTTATACATATTACAGATATGCCCTTCAGGACATAAGGATTTATGTGATCCAAAGCTAAAGGAAACCTTTTTGTTGATGTCAGTGGGCTTTGGGTAAGCCCTCTGAGCCCCAGACAAGGACAGAACATGCACCTTGGCTGTCTTGAGCCAGCAGCTACCAAGTCCTCATCTATAAAATTAAAAAGGAAAACCTCACAAAGCTAAAGTTTCATAATCACGTAATCTAGGGATGTGAAACCAACCTCAACAAGTTTATGTGCAGCAGAACTAGAGCATTTTAATTAGCCAACGGAAGTTTTAAACTTTTTTCTTTGTAAAGTAAAAAAGACAACAGTCCATGAAGACCCTCAGAAGACAGATTTCATTCCACGTGTATGTGAGGGGAAGCAAACAAAGCATTGGTGATTATATGACACTTAACAATGTGAGAGAATACAAGGAAGATAAACTCGACTGTGTAAATTTTAGTCAGCAAAACAAGTGTGTTTAGATTTGTCCAAAAATGAAAGGAGGGGACTGGTTGCAGTAGTGTCTGGCTTATAGCAAGCCTCACATCGTAAATGCTTTGGATAAATATCTGCTGACCAAACCCTGACTTGCTCAGGACTTTCCAGTAACGGTTACAGAGCCCACTTGCTTAGAAACAAAGTTTAATGTATTAACTTTGGTCTACTTTAGAATCTGTTTGTAGCCTACATAAGCGATCCAGGCAGACCAAAGAATAGCTGAATATTGTAATCCATGGTCTCATGCCTACCTGAATGTGGATGACTGCCATTACCACAAAGAGAAAAGCAAGCTCTAAAACAGGTGAGAGGCTTAAAAACAGGAGGTGGCAACTCCTGGACCTATCAAAATTGTTGATAAATTTTAGGAAGCAGAATAGGGCAGCAATTGAAGGAATAGTGACACTACTATAGCAGCAATGCTTATATTTCATTCCAAACAGGTCGTGACCAATCTCAGCACACACAGAGTACATTAGTCATTATAACTATACAGCTCCTAAATTCAAACAGAGAGTACAAACCTATGAACACCGGCCAGGGCCTCTCTTCTAAGCTCTAAATACAGACCAGAGGTAGTATTGCTGTAGGGAAGAAAGATGCTGCTGTATAAAGCATTTTACAACACAAATCAGCAGTACAGCAAAACCCCCAGGCATTTACAAAGGAATACAATTAGCCTGTGTAAAAGAATATACAATCCAGCTGCCTCTGATAGCCCGGCCAGGGCTTGACAGCAAGTTGTACTTGCCACATTCCTACATCCCAAGACCTCAGTCACTTGGTTACCATTACACAGGTAGAGTGCCAGCTGCCTAAAAAGGCTGATAGAAAATGCATTTTCCACCACCTGCCTACGGCATTCTCAGAACTCCTGACAAGTTACCAGTCCTTTTCCGGATATCTCTCTTTGCTACACTTAAAGCATTCAGAACACACTTTTATCGCTTTCAAAAGAAAGCCATCTCATCCAGCCATTCCACCAGCTGGGACTCTTTCTGCTGCATGACAGGGCTCACCATACACCTCATGTATGCTCCAGTCCCTGCTAACTAATGACAGAATTTGAGCATTCAGCTCCTCTAGATGGGAGTTTCACTAGCCCGATTCAAACATCAGAGGAGTCCTACCCATGACTCTTAGAAACTGTTAGCTGTTGTTATCTACTTACATAGTCATGGGGTTGGAAGAATGAGCCTGCCCTCTCCAGGTGCATGGCGTTGACTCCCTCTTGGTATCATCTTCCAAACCCTTCCTGTAACCTTTTATCCATTTCAAACATTTTTGTTCTCCAGTTGCCATCTCCGTGTCCTCTCATTGTATTTGAGCAGAACTGGTTCATTCCTTTGGATTTGTAAACCTTTTTTCAGCTTGTGAAAAGCTTCAAACAAAACCTGCCATGTGAATTGCCTTTTGGATGTGATAATTGAGCTACCTCAGTTCTTTGTTCACACTTACCCCACTGGGTTAATGTGTAGCTCTAGCACGATGTATCTCTAATCCAAATAGGTGCCAGCAAACTGGTAAGCTGAGACACATTAAAAAAAAAACCCAACCAAAACTACAGAATACTCCCATTCTCCATAAAGCAGCATGTAAAATGGACAAAACCAAACAAAAAAAATCGGTGAGCTCCAGTCAGTAACTACAGGCGTCCCAGAGACAACACAGAATAGCATGAAATACATCAGGTAGTGGTTCACACCTTTTTTCCAGAGAGTCATGCCGTAAGAAAAAGGAACATGGAGTATTCATGTTCATATAACCTTTGCATTTAAAGACACGAGAATTACACATTGATAGAATTTGGGTGTCTGAACAGGCAGATACTCTTCTGGAAATGTTTTGGTTTTCTGATGAGTTATTTTTCCATTTATATTTTATTCTTGACCTATTTCACCACTTTTTAAGTAAACCAACATTTTAAATAAAATCCTGTTGCTATTTGTTTCTGCCAATTTTATTCTACCAAATTCAGTTTTGCCTGCAGCAGCATTTCAATTCTGACTTATGACTTTCACTAGTAAGGCCAATTAAATTTCATGACATCACTTTCACTTAACCTAAACAGAATTAAGAGCTTCCCTCAAAGCAGATCGGTTTCTTCTAAGCCATATTTTAGGTGATACAAGAATGTAAAAAAACCAAACCAACCCCCCCACAAAAAAACCAAAACAAAAAATAACAACAAAACCAAACAAGCCAACCAAAACCAACAAACAAAAACCAAGTTACAGATCAGAAAATATTCAATGTCATTAAAATGCATCTGCAAGCACTGGCTATTTCAACAAAAGTCTCCCAAGAAAGGCTCAAAATGAATCTTGGAAATATTGGGATAGAATATTGTAAGCATTGCTGAGATTTCAGCAAAGTAAAATAGAAAAATGGCCAAGGAGAGAAAAAATAATAATTTCTGATTTGCGGAGCCTCCTAATCAGGACTGTCTCTGTTCTGTTTCCATGAGTAAAGAGGCATCCTAAACTCTTACTATGAGTTCCTATCATCAACATCCTACTGCACTTAGCTGAACTCTTGTTTTTACTATGAGTTTCCCCACTACCAACCAGCTATAGACACGTATCACTAAAAACAGAGAGAAACATGCTAAATAGGACTTTAGTCCTCTTATTTTGCTCACCTTATCTCTGTGACCTGTCCATAGCAGAGCAAGCATAGCTCCAAGAAGGCATGTTGCCGCTCAGCTGAAACAACCCAAGCCATTTTCTTTTCATTTACCCTAATTTAATACATCTGGGGGCAATCCAAAGGCACCTGGCACTGGTATTTGGGTACCAATTTTCAACCTGATCAGCCCTATATTAGGTTTTGGGATTCATCTACTGTATTTTTTCAGCAATGATACAGAAGGAAATGATGAGCACTTCAAAAACTTGTGTTAGAGTCACGGACCTTAATGCTGCTTTAAGATACTGGAATACTGTAAGAATAAACTAAAAGAAAGCCAAGAGGCTTTTTTAATTGGGAATGCGTGGAAGCAGGCAAAATATCTGCTTGTGAATTGATGTTCTTCCTTCTCTTTCACTTCCTGATTATTGCAAGCTTTTCTACAATGCTAATGCTCTTTTGAAATAGCTCTTAAAAACAAACAAACCAACCCTATGCTTTTACTTTCTTCAGACCACACAAGCAGGAAAGGTTCCAAAACAATGTGCAGAGGCAGACAAATCCTGTAAGACCTCCCCAAGTGAAGAAAGGGTTGGAGGTGCTGAGGCAGCAAAATCATGAGGAAGGAAAAGCAGACAAACACAGTTAACAGAAAGGGAGAGGAAAAGGCAACAAAAGAGATGGGACGTGATCGCTGGTAAAAGATGGAATATCCTTTACAAAAGGCAAAGTAGTATGCTGGTTACAGAAGGCCTCCTATCAAGATGCCTGCGGATGAAAGTCTGAGGAACACACAGCCAGGTCCTGCCTTGCCTCAGGGCAGCCTGCCCAAGAGCAACGTTGTCTTAACGTCCAGAGGCCGACCTCTACGAGACTCCAGCTTCTGAAGTAACCTACAACCAGCACTGACCGTTCCTGTTTCATCCTCGCTTCAGACACAGCATAAAGAACTGGAAGTTCTTTTCCCACCTATGAAAATCTCTCCTTGGATGCTATTGGTAGTCTGCTATAGAGAAACAGAGTCACACCCTAAATTGCAACACAACTGACACCGTTTGGCCCAAGGTTTTCATCGTTTGAAACCCACTGCACACATATTATTTGGTTAGACAACAAATGTTCCTCCTCCCGTCTCTGTGAATTTCTTCAATTCTGGATTCTCAGAGGTGTCAAAGCTTGCAGTGAAAGTGAGACCTGCCAGATGTGTCAGATAGCTCTTCTCCCGCCAGCTCACTTCTCCACATACAATTCTGGAGAGTTCACTACAGCTATAACTTCTAGTCCCACTGCAGACATATTATTTGGTTAGACAACAAACGTTCCTCCTCCCGTCTCTGTGAATTTCTTCAATTCTGGATTCTCAGAGGTGTCAAAGCTTGCAGTGAAAGTGAGACCTGCCAGATGTGTCAGATAGCTCTTCTCCCGCCAGCTCACTTCTCCACATACAATTCTGGAGAGTTCACTACAGCTATAACTTCTAGGTGAGTAAAAGCCAGTCTTCCTAGTACTAGGTTCTTCCACTTCACTCCACATTAGAACTAGTTTTTATCTTGAACAGACCTATAGAAATAAATGGGAAAACTAGAAAACAAAATACAGTTCTGTGAGAAAAAGAATAGCATGTTTTGGCCTTAAAAAAAATCAGAACAAAGTATACTCTGCTGATTTCACGTTGCTCAGATACAAGGCAAATTACCAAGAATGTTGCTGATTCTGTGAATTGATAAAGACTTATTATATCACATAGCTACACTTTCCTGTATGGATTCTCTTTTCTTGGCTTAATGTCATTAAACCAGAACAGACATTGTTTCCAGTCAACTTGCCCTAATGCTGAAGTAAATCTCTTGTGGTTATAAACCTGTGTTAAAGCTAAAAACCCAAATACTGCAAAAGAAAGAATAGTTCTTGAAACAGATGCAGAATCTTGATGCCTATAAACAGTTCACTGAAATATGAACGAAGACATGTACCTGACACTGCCAAACAGAGGTTTACAGGGTAGTATCAATTCACTAAGATTTGTATGTGCTTATGTTTTAGAGTTACATGCCACAACAGGGAGGTAGTAAGCATGTTTTACATCAATTTTTCAAAGCATTCTACAGTCCTTCAGTGGTACAACACTGTTCCAGCTGGGCTGTGTCAGCTCTTCCTTCAGAAAACAGGTATCCAAATCCTTGCAAACTGGTCAGGAAAACCCTCTCTGGGCTGAATATAAACTGGGAATGGCAGAAAAACATTCTGTTTCCCAGGCTCTTCCAAAAATTGACCTGAATGATTAAATGTATTCATAAATACAGCCTCACTCCCTGCTTACCTGTAGGAAGCACATTTCATCCAGTACATTTCTAAAAGGATTTATATGTCTTTATGCCAATATTCTGATTTTAGCAACATTTCAACATGTTGACATCGCCCATTAGATGATTTCAACATCTAATGATTGCTGACTTCATAACACGGAGTGATTCTGACCCTTTATGTATGTGCCAGAGGAGAAAATTAAAAACATCAGTCATTATGACCAGAATTGTCCTCCTAAGCCTACTAGCCCAAGCTCCTGCTATAAAGGGTAACCACATCAAAAACACAGATCTGTACTTTGGATAAAAAAAAAATTGAATGACAATTATAACACACAGCATGCTTTTTTACATGTGCTTATGAAAGTACACAGAGAATATAGGTAAGTATACACAGATATGTTTACATGTCTATACATTTTTATGTTTCGCTGTAGGTAAACTAAGAGGCTTTAAGAAACTGTCATTCACCTTCTGTAATTCGTATTTTCTGAAGATCAAAGCATTCTAAATGCTGCTACCCTTTGGTGTTAAAAACTTAACAATATAAACCTATTCAATAAAAACACTTTAAAGAAAAAAAGCCTGATAACCATGCTACGATCCTCTGGTGGTTTGTTGTTCTCATCCTCGTATTTACACAGTTCACAGTTAATAAGCTAAGCCAGCCCATTGCAATGAACCAAACATCACAGTAAACAAGCTAAAGTCATCTAAATTATGAAAAAACTAACGTGTGCTTGCCATTCATTAAGGTTGCCTAGGAACTAGTTTTACTTTTTTGAAAAACAGTCAGTGTCTGGATAAACAACCCAGCCCCCAAAACGCGCAGGGAAAACAGGTAACATCTGAACGCTCCCAAAACGGGAGGGTCAAAGGCACGCCCTGGCCCAGCCAGGCTGGCTGGGGGCACTGAGGGAGAACGGCTTACGAACAGGGACGACAGCCTGCCCCGGCCAAGATGTAAATACAGCAAGGAGCCACCTAAATTAGACTTTTAAATCGTAAGTAATCATACAGAGAGATGTTCCGATGCTTTGGACCATTAAGAACCAAAATTAGCACAAATAACTAGGTCTTCTAGACATCCATGTACCGTGAAAGAAAATGGCTCCAAGGGGGTAGTTAGCCCCACTAATTAGCCTTGTCCCCCCATCCTCTGCCCCAGCAGTGCTCCCCGTGTCTTTTATGCGGTTCCACAATGTTTCTCTAGGCCCTCCACGCTCTGTGACATGTAGCGGAGGGGCAGAGAGGAGCAGTACAGCAGAAGTGTCTTTTCCCCTAGTCATAGCCCCGCAACACAGAGCTCTTGCAGGTAAGAGAGGGGAGCTCCTGCTACGTGGGCAGGTACAGGAGGTGGAGGCTCCTGCCACAGCCCGTTCACCCAGGTGCTCTTCCAGCTCCACAATGGGGGGACTTCAAAACGCATGTTGAATGTGTAACTCTGTGGATCTCTGTGGTGGATTTTACCCTTTGAAATTTGGACCAAAGTACTGGCTCCAATGCAAACACTCCAAACTGGGGGAGTGTTTGAAAATTGCAAGCTGATCTAGATTCACAGTTTTTGGTAAAATAAATTTGTAAACACCAATACAACATACCGAGAAGTTGGCTTTTGTATTGCCAAAGGTGATGCAGCAAAGATACTTGTTAAGCTATTCAGGGGAGTCAGGAAAGTGTAAAGGACATTCAAAAAAGACATTATTGATCCAAGGTGATTATTCCAAGTTCATATTTTTATGCTATGGTCACATGCTATTTAAACAAATCAAAGATTTCACATGCATTGAAACACTAAAAGAGAAATTCTCATTAGTGACCTTTGTACAACGACAGAATCGTTCTGATCAGGTAAGTTGCTTCAATGAAGCAATGATGTATTTTTAAAGGCAAAAATATTCCTTAGTTTTCATACTATCCTAAATAACATAGCATACTATTGTGTATTACATTTACCACAACATGTATAAGATTCTACACTATCACCTTTCAAATCAATCCAATCATTCTAGGCCAGTCTTTTCCAAACTTTTCCCTTCACAACAGAGGCCAACTACTTGCTCCAGTTCAGGACAAACACATTTTGAAATGTCGAAAATTCCTGCAAAATGGCAGCTCCCGTCTTCTAGCCATTTACACACGTACACATTGGCTATTAATTGCCTCCATTTTTGCTCTGCCAGGACATTATACTTAGCCCATATAGGTGTAAGTAGTGACATAAGGCAATGAAGAGTCAAGGTCTTTGGTTCTGTAGCTCATACACACCTTTTCAGTAGCATACTGGTTATTTTGATTAGGTTTTGATTGAAGTGACAGATTTGCGAGGAAGGGTTACTTCTCGCAAGGTACCACTCCGTACTTGGAAACCTGCACCTATTTTTAACATTATCAAGCTGATGAGTATTAGAATTTAGCTGCTTTTTATTTTAGTTTATAAAATGTTTGCTCTTATTTATAATAACTTGATTAGAAAGTGCTGATTCTCAGACCGTAGTGATTTGCAGATAGCACTGCTCTGGGGCTGAGACAGTAGGGGGGTTGAATTTTCACTCTGCCATAAGCTTCCTGAGGACCTCCAGCAAGTTACTGAGTGATTAAGTGGCCCGATTCCCCTGTGAGATGACGATAATGGTACTTCTGCCCTGTCTGTTTTCGTCCCACAGGAACTGGGCAGGGTTAGGTCGATGACCAGTATGTGCCTGGAACAACTGGGTGTTCAGCCACAACTACAATGATGATTATCCTCATTCTTAACTGCTCTGATGAGGAGGGAAAAAATGATGGGTTTGTGTAGAGAAGCAAAAGAAGCTGCTTAATACCTCTGTGTTAAAAATACCACCTTTTATTCTCCTGTTGGTTACATTTCTTTTTCAGAAACAGAAAAACCCCCTTCTAACTATAAAATAGGGTTTTATTCCATCAATCTGCACAGAGCTTCCACTTAACATTATTTACCATGTTCTTTGAGCTAAGAGGGTCTTATAGCTGTAATTCTTGATAAATTTACAGAATTCCAGAAGTAAAAACTGACTTCTGTGTCTTTCCACTGTTAGGCTGGAGAAGAGAGTTTTTCACTTAGTAATTATCACTGATAACACTGCACACTCTCCATTAAATTTTAATTACAATGATCAGATTCAACAAGAAGTAGAGGCCAGCTCAAACACCAATTTTTGTTTCTCCTCTTGTTCCAAAGTACAAATGTGCTTTTATGAATACGTACTGTATTTAAGTTTACCACAATGGGAAGTCTTGTTTGTTGTTTTGAGAAAAGACATTTTTAAAATTACTAATTACACATTAGTCCAAACCCATTTTTCAGAGATGATTAAGCAATGCAAACAACAGCTTGCTTTACCATAACCACAGCCTTTTCCAGAACATAATTTTATGATCAGTTAAAAATTAAATGGGATCGTTCTTATGACCTACAAAAGCCTTAAATCATTAACGTGTCAACAGAAGGTGCCCAAATCATCCTGTTTTACTGCACAATAAAAGAACCACATATACAGTAGTCACAAATTTTACAACTTAGATTTCTCTATTTCAGTATTCAATATGCTCCTTTCAAATTTTAACTCAGTTCTACCCTGAACATAATTTTTACATAAAGTTTGCTTCAGATGAGATCAATTTACTCATTGAAGGGTAAGCGAAGGGCTACAATGTGTTCCCCCACTAACAGTACTCAATTCAGTTCACACGTAGCATCACAAATTGAGAATAAATCACACAGCCTCTCCAAACATACATCACCACCATCATCACTGCTTCCAGCTCTAAGGAATTTAAACATAATTCCTTTTACAGGAATACTTTTCTGCCTTTATATCACCTGAAACATAAATGATGCCACTAGCACGGCATTGTGCGGAGATCAGAGCTGAATCTGGAACAGACAAAGCAGTCAGTGACAGAAATGGGAGCCAAGCTTCACAGACTTTTGGATCATGATCACAGTGTTCACTGTCTTGTGCTGAATTTTGTAAAAATACTATTTTGAATGGCATGATCTGTGTAATATTTTATTTAACAGCATGTATCGTTTTAGAAAACACATTTAGAATATAAGGTTTTGCTGCCAGTTCCCAGAAAGAACATGGCCACGATCACGCAGAACAGGTGAACATCCCCAGGCCAGATTTAAACGGCAAAACCAAGATAAGTGATGTATGTGCCTGTGATGAAACACTATTAAAAAGTAAAGCCTGTAAGTCTGAGGGAAAAAGGCTGATTTCCAAAAGCACAGCAACACATTTGATAAAGGACCCCAAATACCTGCCTCTTCACAAATGGCATACTTTTTACTCCAGCCTGACGTTTCTTAGAGGCACTCAAAAGAGGGCTCTTCTTGGCTCTCCCTGCACCAGTCAGGTGAAAAGCAGCATGAGCAGAATAAAAGGTTCCTTATCAAGGGTGCTCTTCAGTCATTTAAACAGACACCAGACTTTTGACATGAGCGAGACAGACAAATGAGGATGGCAAAGAAAATGAAGGGTACACATCATGCGGTTAAAAACCCACTCATTCCTGCCTGCTTTAATATTAAACTAAAAAATTAGTCCAGCAAACCAGGGTCCATATCCAGTCTGGACATAGATACTTTGCCCGCACGGGAAGACGGGTATTTGCTTTTTGGAACTGCCAGTCCTGCAGCAGCACCTGTGACTACGCAGTTGGACTCAGTAGCGCATGAGCAGCAAACCCAGCCTCCCTGCATTTTCTCTCCACATCCCGCATGCCTGGCATGTGCCCGCACCCCAAGGCCAGAGTGCACCGCACCGATTGCAGCTCTACCAGCTAAGAGGGCAGCCATGGAAACGAGGAAAGAATATAGTGTTCATTGAATAATACGGTGTTTCAACATTGCTGTCTAGGATTTTGCAAGCAGATGAGCTTTATGTCATGAAATCTTAAGAAAGTCTTCAAAAGAAGAGGAAATATCTCCCGAATTAGTCTTCTTTCCAGTTATTTTCTCGAAGAGCTGACTATGGTTCCCTGACCCCGTGGACTGCAGAGCAGCACGAGCACAGTTCAGGGAGCCCAGCCCAGCCCCTGCGTGCTGCCTTGTCGGCACCTGGGCTCATCTGGCTCAGGTCTTGCTTCCCAGCAGCGCAGCACCCAATACTCGCTGCTGGTGTGGAGACCCCTGCCTCAAAAAGAGGCCGGTCTCTGTCATCCACTTCCCAGGACAGCGAGAAGATGACATGGCTCTGTCACCTCTGCTTCCTACAGGTCCTCTCAATCCCCTGGAGCCTAAATAACATCTATAGGGGGACATGAAGTTTGCGCCAAGGCAGCGGGCCTCCTTCTGTCGGAAGAGACCAGAGCAGAAAGAGCTCTGGGAGAAGGGTCAGGGTTCTGCATTAATCTGGTGACCTGACAGTTTCATCAAGCATGGATTTACTCTAGGAATAAAGAAGAGTCCAAGTCTCCATCCCTCCTCTGCCCATAGAACCATCTAATACTACTTCCCCATTAGTAACGGCAGCTGCCCATGCAGGGCTGGATGCACTGCACTCACGATACACCCGCCGATGCGGTACAGTCTCACCGCAATCCAGACCCAGAAGGCAGCCAGCCTGCTCTTGCTGGCCACCTGCACAGCAACCCCTGCGCTCCGAGCCCATTACACGTGTTATAGCTGCCTCCCCTCCCCCACGATACCCCCGCCGATGCGGTACAGTCTCACCGCAATCCAGACCCAGAAGGCAGCCAGCCTGCTCTTGCTGGCCACCTGCACAGCAACCCCTGCGCTCCGAGCCCATTACACGTGTTATAGCTGCCGCTGAATTCAACAGTCCAAACCCCCAAAGCAGTTGCTGTTGTTGTTAAACTAATGATCTAGCAAACCCCAAGCTAGATATAAAAATAAGTACATAATTGCCCTATTTTATAAATTTTAGAAAATGAGGATGTCGCACACTTCTCATTCAGTTCAGCTTCCTAAATTCACAGTAGAAGTCAAACAAAAAATCTACTACTTATCTATCAAAATAAGACCAGTTAAACTGTAGTGTTGAGAAAATTTGAAACATTGGCTTCCTTAGAGTCTTCCTATTTTCCAGCCTCCCCTTTTGCTGTATGCTATGATGATTATAAGGGATACAATTAAAGCATACAAGCTGAGGAAGACTAGAAGTTAAAGCATATAGCTTCCTGGAAAGAGATTAACTATCTTAATTATTCAAGGACCTCATCAGAAAAAAATAATAATGTAAATTTCCATAGCTCAGGAGAGGCAGACCTTGTGGACAGTAGCACCACTGCTGCTCAAAAGTCTGCAAATTACCTCCCTCGCTTGTCCCAGAAGACATTTCTCCCTCTCCCGCTCTCTCCTTCTCTCACATACACAAATACGTATTACTCTTAGCCGAGTCTTCTAGCCTTAGCAAAACCTTATGGTCTCCAACGGTCTCACATAGGGAGTGGATGACAGCAGTGACATACATTCCTATTCCTACAAGACAAGCTACTAACATTATTCCTTCAGCTGAACAAGTTTGGGATCAACAGGAGGACACTGAGAATTACAATGTTTACTTTTTCTTCAAAATTTTCTTTTCTTAACATTTTCCAGTACCTTTCAGTTGTATTAGACCTGAAGGAAGGGAACGTACACTGAAAACCCAGTTCATCGACAAAAGAGAATGAAAAATTCTAAATAATAGATGCGTTGACTCGGGATCGATTCCTGGTCCCTTTTCTCAGAAAAGCTTTAGTTATGTAAACAGGATGTGACCGAAATACTCATTATGGCAGAAGGAGAGTCTTTTGACAAGAAGTGTTCCTGAAAAAGCATTTGTAAGTTTTCTTATCTTCAGGCCAATCACCAGCATACTCAAATGAGCTTGCTACCAGGACATGTACGGGTTTCCAATACAGGCAAAGACCTACCTCTGAATTACTCATTTTCTTCTAAGCAAATGCACAGCTATATTCTCTGTGCAAAAGTCCAACCTATTTCCTGAAAGAAGCAACAGTGGGAAAATGCATCAGAAATACATACAAAAGAATACAATGAATAGAAGCAGCATGCCACAAATCTCACAACCTGTGGTGCTTTCCTCGAGCCTGGCTCTTGAAGCCCAGAGGCATGGGGATCTATGCATGGAACATCAGCTTTCAAGAAAATAATTTTCTACTTCTCATCCTTGCAGAGAAAAAATCTTGAAAATGTGAAAAAAACACAACCAAAAGGTTCAGATGTGAAACATTCCAAACGTATTACTTACTAAAAATCAGAGGGTTTTAAAGGCAACGTTATTTTGAGGTCCCAATGAAGACTTGTTTTAAGCAATTTATTCTCAATATAGTACTAGTGATTTTAATAAACATTGCTATAAGAAGAGCTATTTGATTTGATAGCAATCAAATTGCCCAGTCCAGTCACCTTCTTAATCACAGCTGTTTGCTCTAACACAAGAAGTAGAATGAAACCTGCTCCCTGAAGCCCTTTCTGCATTATAGACACCTCAATCAATTCTGGTGGGAAGAAGCCTCTTTATTTACAGCAGTGCAATGAAAACAGAATTCTAGTCATCAAGTCTATTATTCACTGGATGTTCCTGTAAATCACATTTCTGTAGCAAGTGCATGTTTCAGTGCTCATCATGTTACAATTCTGTTACTGGGATTCCAGACACAAAACTGCTGGTAATGAGATTTTCCCAAAATTACATCTCTCTTGTGCGCATCCACCAGAGATGGACTGAACTCGAGAGAGAGATGCAGACCCAAATTCAATTTTACATGCATCTTTAAAAAAAGAATCCAATTAAAAGAGAAGTTTATTTTTCATTTTATTCTGGTTAAAAGTACAGTTATCACCTACTTTCCCCATCCCTTTCCTGAAGAGAAGGGGGGATGGAAGGTAATAAAGGGAACAACTGATCCCAGGCAGCGATTCACTCATCCAGAGGCATTTCGTGACTCTGAGTAGCCAGTGTTTGATGCTGGCATTAGGATTTGGCTTCAGTTCCTTCAGCTCAGCTCTAGGAGAACTGAAAGACCACTAGAGGACAAATCCCTGCAAGCATCACCTTGTGGAGGTCTCCTTCCCATCAGCTCTATCCAGCAGGTTTTACCATAGAACAGACTGAGGCAGATTTGTGCAATAACTGCCGAATACATTCATAATCAGTAGAGTTTTGTAATCAGTCACACATGTACAAAGAATTGTTTGGATAGAATAAATGTGTCCCATATGTCAAGAGCCCCATGTAATACAACCAACAACATACATGGGAATAAAAGAGCACGCTACTGTAGCCGCTTCAGGGGCTGTAGAGGCCCGAATAGTACTTACTGGCAAGTGGCTTCCAGTCCCCATCATGATAAATCTGTGAACATGCACATAGCTCATCGTCAGAAGGTATCTCGGCACGATCTCTTCAGAGAGGAAGCCAATTACAAACTCCCCAAGTGGCAGGAGGGTAGCATGCTGCCAATACAGACTGCTTCGATCCTGACTGCTGTTCTGATGAAAATGCGGAGTTTTCTTGACGCGACATAAGTAAGATCAGGGCAAAAAATTATGTCACAGGTGAACCGGTGCCTCCATGTAATGGACTCGTGGCCCACCAGACACAGCCTGAAACAACTAAGTTCATGTAATGCACCTCAGTTCTGCATTTCTAGCTGAACCTCTGATTTAGCTAACAGACTTTCAAAAACAAATTATAGCCAGACAAGACCTTACTGATTATACATATGCAGATGCCAAAAAGCAATTATTCTAGCTAAAGTTGTTATTGCTGCAGAATCCAAATGTTTCCTCTCGATTTGCCTTCTCCTATCACTATCACTATGTAGATCCTAATTACTCTTAGCCACAATAAAGTTACACTGCCAATGCTTGAAAGATACTGCCATCCTAGGTCATGAGTCTTCTTTAAGAGGGCCTTCAAAAACACACTAGGTGTATAAAAAGATTAGAAAGCAATCTGCAATTGTGCAGTTCCCACTGGAAGCATTAGCTCTGTCCATAACTATGGTCAGATGACCCCAACACAAAACAGAACTTCTGAAATCCTGTTCTTGATGAGCACAACAATCTCAGAAATCCTGCCTGAAAAATTGCTCCCTGTCCTGGTTACCAGATCCAGATTAAGAGAGAAACAAACAAAAAAAATCCATCAAAGTCCTTTTTTTATGTCAGCCAGCAGCGACATGAAGAGCGTTAACTCCTAGGGCACGTATTCCAAGGGGGTTTAACATACCTGTTTCCTTCTCCCCTCTACTCCCAGAGAATAAAGTTTGACAGATTTATCACGGCAATTTTACGTATTGCAACTCCACTAGTGATGATCTGAACATTTCAGTTGTGCTCACAGGCGGCCGACGCGATTCCTAGAGAAACTGGAAATGTTTGTACGCCGCTTGCGACCCCTACTTCAGAAAGTTGAAGGCAAAAGGAAAGGAGCGGGCGCCCCACGCACACCCCTCGCACTACCCACGCAGCCTGCGCTGTGCTGGCGCTCGCCCTCCCCCGAAGTAACCACAAGTCCCTGGGCGCTGGCTCTGCACTGCGATGCCCAGCGCCGAGAGACACCCGTCCTGCCCGTCACCCCGCCTCGGGCACCCCCCCCCCCCCTGCCCCCGGAGCGATGAGGGCCGGCCGCCGC
>NW_008795629.1:934903-976590 GCF_000699145.1 Aptenodytes forsteri
GCGGGGCGGCCCCTGCGCGCCCGCCGCGGGCTCTGCCGCTGGAGCCCGGCCGGCAGGCAGCCGTCGCGCCGCTTCTCGCCTACACCTCGGGAACACGCTGCCTGGCCCCGGGGAGGGGGGGGAAGGAAAGCGTGTGTGGTTTCTGACAGAGCCTCCTGCCGAATTTATACCTGGTTTAGGTGAAGTTGGCAGAGGAAGTCTCAGTTCTGGACAAAACGCAGGCACATAAGCCCTGTGCCCTGGCTCGCCCTTCGAGGGCCGCTCGCTAAGCCCACACCACATACTTATTTTGGAGGCAGCTAAATGTCCCACAGGCTCACAGCCAAGCCCCGTGTGTCAGCTCTCGTGTCGTGTCAGCAGCTTGGCGATAAAGCAAAGGCACCCTTTGGCAGAGGCACAGCACTCGGAGCAGTAACACCTTCTCGCCATCGAGGCTGTTCCCAACAGCCTACAAGAGCCAGCCCTCTTACCTCTGGTCAAGATCAGATGAGCAGCTGAAATTTGTATTGTGCTAAGCTCGTGATATAAATTAATCAAAAATCACTAAGGGCAGTACTGATGATTTTTGAGGCTTGTGCAAATGCTTCTGTTTTTCAGTCTGACAAGCAATACAGCTTCCACCTAGTCCCGGTTTCATCAAAATTGTGTAGCATACACTCTCCATTACCAGACGTATCCCTTTTCTACAGGAAAAAAAAAAAAATGCAGACTGATCTGCAACCAGAGATGAAATTTTAGTTAGTAAAAGTTCAAATACCCCCCCTCTTTTTTTTTTTTTTATTGGCATCAGCCAGCTTGTAAACTTAGCTTGGACTCTTGAAAATGAAACTGGACTAGAGTTCTTCAACGTGTGCAGGTGAAATCCTGTAACATACTTACTGTCCTCCTACTCTCCATACATTAAAACACTTAAAATGTTACCAGTTATTTACAGGCACACAAGCCCTATATTCTTCAGAGCAAGTCAACAGGCGTACGGGTAACTAAGTAAGTCAATCAGATCACAGTATGTACAAGCAATAAATTTGCATGATTTCGGTTCCAGCTGTTTCTGTATTTCTGCAAACCCACTGGAATTAATAAGATGTATGGCAATAAGTGACAGCGGGATTCTGTCCAGAGCAGGCTCCAGTTCACTGTAAATTTCCATCACTTCCATAAGTAGCAGTACTTGTTTGGGGTGTTTTGTGTTGCATAGCATGGGACAGGCTAGTAAATGGGCTCAGTAAAATTACAAACCCCAAAAAGGGGTGAGGGTAAGGAGGGATTTTTGGTGGGGGGGTGGGGTGTGCATCTTCTCTTTTCACTTGCATGAACCCACACCACTAACATGATTAGATTTTTGCCTGAATAGGAGGATTGAGTATGGCTTGAAGCAGGTAATTACCATGGTGATGTAGAAAGGCTCTTTAGCTCTGTTTTAGTGTCAGGTGAATGTTTCACGCTCCTGACTATGGGAGTCCATTTTGCTTGTTGCCACCATAATCTTTTAAATTACAGATTCTTTAAAAAATATGATGAAATGCCTACAAATTAAGCTTTCGCTCATGTATTAAGAATTTTAACTATATGCCTTTCCAGCAGGAACGTGGTATTTCTGTACACCTTTCCTCTCTACAACTTGAACTACATAGCAGAGAAAAATCAGTTATGACTACGGAGTGCTACCCAGTTTATGTTGCTAAACTGAGAAGGCAAAGTGATCCTGTATGATTAAGAGAGGGAATTTACATTTATCATTAAATTTGAATATAGTTGGCTTCATTCTCCCCTTACTTTTGTCAAGGTAGTAGATAGAAACAGTTAATTCTTACACTGGAGGAGAGCAGAAGTGGGCCCATTTCTGATGGCGTCAGGTGTCCTGCCTTCCTGCTTGGAAACAGTACCTTGCTTGGGTAGGACGGCATGTGCAAACTGCAACTAGAAGTTCCTGGTGTAAAAGGTAGTAAATACCAGCCTGAAATGCCGGTATCCACAGCACTGCAGAAGTGAGGAGAGTGCTGCCCTTCAGTTTAAAACGTCACAACTCCACAACCTGCTTTTTACAGTCCGCTTAGAACAAAAAGATGCATGATTTGTATTTGTGTTACCCACTGAATGAATAATATTTTCTTTAATTGTATTAAATATCTGAAAATGTCTCTCATTTCTTTTTGCTATTTGTAGTACTATAAAAACAGAGGCGGATACAGAATGTAAACACGGTGATTTATTTACACTTTCTAGAATAATTCTGTTGAAATGTATGGACTGTTTGCAGACATGGAGATACGTGTCAGAGTTAATTCCTGTTAAAATTTTATGTCAGATAATGGGCACTCACTGCATTTTCCTACACTCCTAAGTTTTCTGCACTGTGGTAATTTTATTCTCTGTGTTTGTTAAAGGAATACATTTAGGTAGTCCTTTTCTCTGGCACTGTCTATGGTGCCTTACTACAGCTCTAGTAATTAATATGGTAATTTAAAGTTACATAAACTACAAACTCTCATTACACTGTCCTAGTTAAACTCTTGTTTAATTAGTTGAAAATGTTTTAAGCAGTCACAAATTACGCTCATTTGCTCACTACCTCTCCTTTTTCTCTGGACCTTCTTGAGATCCAGAAGCTACTAGTGTCACCAGGTGTATTCATAATCTCTCCTGTGGCTATTACTGCCCAAATTTTAGGGCATCTAATCACACTGTGAGAAGCATCCAATTGTTTCTGAGTGGTTGGCATGTATCCTTGTTCCCCGCACTTCAAGTCATCTGCTTTTCTGCCTTGGTGAGTTCATAAAAGATCACGTTTTGTCTTGAGTTGGATAGAGAACATGGATATATATGCATTATTTTAATCAAATACTATGTCTGACTCACATTACATGGTTAATCTTGTGCTTTTTTTAGCTGAATTTAATGGTTATCTTCAAGGAGACACCTCAATAAGAGGAGAAATAGACTAAAATTTAATTTGGCTATGTTATACCTAAAGCTGAGTTGGGGAAAAAGGTTATCAAGATTCATCGGCATATGAGTAGATCTGCTTGGGCAGTATATTAGATATGCCGAAGAAAGTGGCCAGATGGCCAAGTCGGGGGAAGGGGGGTGGGCAGCAAAGCAAAATAAACCCCTCACCTATTTGTGACAGGAATACTGGCAACCCAGCAATGTACCTCCTCTGGCACCCAAAGTACTAATGTGAAGAGAGGTCTGAAAGTTTAAACAAAACCACTTGTTAAACAAAAACAGTTGTTTCCTTAGCTATAATGAAGGAGACTTGGGCAGTTAAGTGAAACAGCACAGGTTGAGTGAAAGAGACTACTTACTCGACAGGGAGTAAGATCAGACCTGTCCCAACAAATGAGAGAGCAGAGAAGAAGAAACAAAGTGACATTATCACTAGCCTCGCAATTAATCTAGATTGCAATGCTAGTTAAAGAGTAATTACACGTCAGATCCCTCGCAAATTCTTAGATCCATTGATTTTAAACCATCATCTCTCTCCAGAAAGAGAAGTATAATCTCAGAATCCTTTCAGAGTTGCAAGCCTGGTAAGACTTACAGTTTACAGCTGCGAGGACTAGGTCAGGGTATAGCGTGGCCACTACAGGCCCACGGCAGTCTGCTTGTGTTGTAGGCTCTGTTGCGTGTATAGCTAAATCTCTAGCCTTTGGGTAATCTTGTTTCAGTTTTTAAGCCTTATCTAGCTTACTGCTGATATTTGTGCCTCATGCTCTCAGTTGTGCAACAGTTCCATCAGAAGTGTGGTGACGCGGATGTTGTGTTCTACCACGTGTTCCTCTTAAATCTTAATTAACAATTTTGCAGTATTCTTGGATAGCAGTTCTGATTTTTTGACAGTTCGTCCTAAGGGAGACTGTGGTATTTTTACGAAGTTAGCCTCTGCATTGTTAGGATCAGGTTTGAGAACCTAGGTAAGAGCAAATAGCAGAGCATCACAAAGAGAAATTTTTAGAAATCTCATGGAATTCTGAACACAAAATGGAAAATGTGGATCATTTATGAAGAGCGGGGAAAGTGGAGGGAAGACTAATTTTTTCTTTTCACTATTGTAGGGTTAGTTTCCACCATGCTAACAGGAATAAACAGGCTGCTATTGCTGAGAATTGAACCCTAGCTACTTATCAAGACATGATGCATACAGGTTCCACTCTAGCAGTGTGATACTATTTTCCAGGTGAATAAGAAAGGGGTTCTGGAATTAAAATTTTATGTAAAGTTAAAATTTGGCATGCATACACAAGGTGAGTTCAAATACATTGGGGAGTTTTGAGTAGGTGGCAACATAATTTACTCTTAGAGCTTAAAGGTGTATAGACCTCATGTATGAGGTCCAAACGCTGCAGCCTGAAGATCAGAAGGGCTCCAGCAGAGCTGTTTTCTTACATACAGCTGCTATTGCACAGAAAGTTACTAATCACGGTATCATTTTCTGTCTCCTCCTTCTTGTCCTAAAAACCCTGCTGTGAAAATCAAGCCAGTAAGCTTTTGCTAACCACAATATTTCTTTTAGTTCCCTTTCCATCAACAAACTTGTCTCTTAAGATCACTTTCACCAACAGACAGTCATTGTACTCAGAGCACTCATACCATGTTCTGTACCATCTTCTAAAACTTATCCTTTGCCAAAAAAAAAAATTGACAGATGTACTCTAGAAGAATCTGTGTAATTTTCGAACATTTTAGGGAATTTAACAAATCTGACAAACAAGGGGAGTTATGATACTTGATTTTTTTTTACCTCAGCTGTAACAAACAAGTGAAAAGAAGTTATCTTGACTGCAAGTCCTCTAACAGCTGTGATTATTTCATACGTGCTTTGTCTCAAACAGAACGGCTGGTCTAATCGTTTATGGCCTTATCTTCAGATAAATGATGGATTATACTAAAATTACTTTGAGCTTTCAAGTGAATTGCAACTAAGGGCAGGAAAATACGCTCCAAATGGCATGCTGTTAGTCTTCTCTGTTGCACCATCATCTGGAAGAACTACAGATTTTGGTCTGTCGGGTGTCTTTTACAATTTTCATTCCATTTGGTTTTTGTTTGATAGCAAAACTGTCCAGGTATCCGCTATATAACAATGCTAGCTAGAATGCTTGGTTACTATTTGTGGTGTTTATCTCCTTTTATTGTAGTTGAGTAGCATTTCTCTTATAGGCACAGAAAATGGGTAATAACTGAAGATAACCTCACAGCAGGAAAGTAAGATCGGGTTGGCAATGCATCAGTGAGTGGCATGATTGAAGACAAGATAAAAAGCAGGCTACAGCAAAAGGTAACTGGCAATATCTAAAGAAACTGGTACTGAATTTGGGCAAGGTCAATATTTAGACAGTATTTCACTGTTGAAGTGAAAGCTATAATTAGAGTTACGGCCAGAACAAAGAATGATTTAACCAAACGCCTAATTTCAGCTAATTCACCTATTTCTTTCTTTACTTCTAGGTCATACAAGTTTGTCAGTTACTGATAGATCGTTGGCTGGTGGAATCTAATAATCAGCAGATGAAGTCTAGGAACTGAAATAGAAAATAAAACAGCATTCCTGAGTCCCCTCAGTTTTCTGAAAATTGAGAGGGAAACGCTGAATGAGAGTACTGTGCCTCAGCATTTCTAGCTCAGAGGGACCCATGCAAATAGTAAAACATTCCAGAAAACCACTGAACAGCTGTACTTTTATGTTGGGGGGCTTACGCAAGGGAGAAAAATGCACTTGTTGACTTCCCTAAAAAATGTTCTGTTGGCAGTTATCCTCCATTTAACCCTGCTTTAGCATCGGCACAGCCTGGCCAGACCCTTTGCTTGAAGCAGGCAGCACATAATGTACAAAGATGCAGCCTGAACTTGTTTATTGAGGAACCGTGCATGCCCCTCCCAATCCGACTTTATAGGATGTATGTCGCCTTTTCATCTTTTTCTTTATAAACTCCTATTGGTTTTCATCTTTTCTCCATTCTCCCCTCATTCTTGTTACCCAAGCCTAAAAGTTTAGACAATTTTCCTTCCCCCCCACCATGAGGTACATTAAGCCCAAGAGTTAGTCTGCTACCACTCAATTTCTGGCAGTTGCTCGGGATTTCCTCCCTCCTCAGGTTCTTTACTTAATGCACAACAATCAGAAATGGAAAGCATGGGGCAGGAATCAACACCTGTTTTCAAAGTGGGACTCTAGCTCTTCTGTTAGATTTCTCTCTTTATTATTTTCCTCTTGGCTTTGTTATTAGCAGCTTACCATGATAAGACAATTACAGTTTTTCTCAAACCAGGCTTTATTTCAGGTAAAAGATATTTCTTTACCCATGTGCTTCCTAAAAAGCACTTCAAAGGAAAAGGGTTCAAAAATATTTTGCCTTTAAATACATTTTATGATGCTGTTCCATGTTCTTAAACATACCGTCAAAAAAATTCATGTCAGTACAGGACAGCCACACATCCAACCATTTGTTCAGCTCAATCGGTAATTTTCCTAGCACTAAAGTAAAGCTCACGTGGCACCTTTTGGAGGGCACAGCGCTACCCTTTCTGGGCATCCGCGCAGTTACGTTTGTTTGAGAACCAAGACTGCTCTTGGTTCAGGATGCACTGATTCACAGCATCGCAGCATAGCTCACACTCTAGCTGTAACAGCCCTCTTGGTTTTGCTACCTCTGTTGCTGGTCCTCAGTACCCACAAGGAACGTCTCAGAGCCAGGACAGTAAAGAGAGTTCACTAGTGAATTTTATTTTCAAAATAGAGCAATAAATTTTACTTTGAAAAAACCCAGGAAACAAGCTGTACAAATTTGGCAGATGATCTATTTTGGTATCATTCTATTAAGTGTGCTGCCTTCCAGACAAAGCACTAGGGATCACAGTATCTGGTTTTTTTCATGGGTGATAATGCTTTTCACACTGACATGGATTAAGGTGTCTGCATTTGACCTTTCATTCTCTTTGATTAACCCCTTAGCACCGCACTAGTCCAATTGACTTGTACAAAAATCACAGATACGTTGCTTTGTCTTTGTATTTGGCTACTCAAATTTTCTTCTAGTCCTCATAATGATCCGCCCTTAACAGGAGTTTTGTGCAAGTGAAAGCACAATTGGGCCTTTATGTTTTCCATGTTATACTTACTAACGGTTACAATGATACTAACTTCTCTTGGGCTTAGCTGCATTACCATTTTAAAAGATTTTTTTTGTCTGAATAAACTCTTGTACTTTACCAGTTACTCATACTGTTTTCCTTCCTTTCTGCCTTTGGTTCCCTTTTTCTGACCCTAATGAGGTATTCATTAAGAAGCCTCCATGCTGATCCTTTGCTTTTAATCTTTTAACTTTTCCCTCCAGGCTGTTCCTAACATTCTCATTTCAGGAAGAAAAGTCTTTTCTGAGGCGTAGTGTGATATTTTCCCACTGTAAGGATATCTAAATTAATTATATAAAAGAAACATAATCAAGTATCTCAGTCGGACACAGTCAACCGAATCCTATTACATACTGCTGAATTATGACACATGGAAGACAAAGCTTCCTCTGAACGAAGGTGTTGAAATCTAATGTCTATTTCCTTGCACAGAAATCCACAATACATTTGTGGATTCCCCAGTAAGACAAACACTATTTTTCAGCATGAAGTCAAAAGGAAAAAAAACGTTCAATGTGAGGTTTGTTTTCCCCAGAGCCGTAACACTTTGACTAGTGGGGAAGTTACGTGGAAGTCACTAGCCATGGTATTGGAAATGTAGTGATAAAACTTCCACATTAGTTGGTTTAGTTAACATGACAGATACTTGCTGTTTATGTTATTGCTATGTCTGTGTCCACATAGACATAGACATGCTGCATCTGTATGTGTGCTTGTTTTTCAGTTAATGTTTTCGTTGCTCAAAGCAAAAGCTTCTATCAGTCACTTCAACCACACTGGTGATAGGTAAGAAACACTGATGTGATTTGTTCGAGGTTTTTAGAGAGGGGAAGTCTTTTTAGATAAAAATGTGCAACATGAACTACTCTCAGCCAACTCGTCTAATTTCCATTAGATTAGAAAGTGAAACACCTCTGTTTGACAGGGGTCTCTCCATTTCTGGAGCAGAAGCAGAGAATTAAGTGTTTCTTTTCTCTCGAACTTTCTGACAGATTAGCCATTGTTGCAGATGAAGATAACTATTGCTCTGCACAATGCATTTCTAAAGATTATTATTCATTAATTTACACTTGCCTTCTATTTTTGCGGGGGGTGAGGCAGCGTGGGGGGGTAAAAATAAAAAGCACATCTTGCAGAAGGGACTGCGTATTAAGCCTGTAGAGCTCTTAGGTGCGTCATGGCTTCACCCTGGTGATTTAGCTTAATGGCAGGAAAATGTCCTTTTGAGGATTAACGTATAGGTGAGGCCTCACACACATCAGGACGTTCCCATGCATGTCAAAATGTTACTGGTGTGCTGCACGACCTGGAGCAAATTTATGTACGTAAGCTCTCCTGTAGCACCTTTCTTACTGTTTTACAAGAAAGTACAGGAAGGCAGTTCCTTGTACCAGAAAAGTAGAAGTAACGTTACCTTGCAGAGTTCATTGCCCGTCATGTTATTATCTCACTTTTAACTAAGGAAAGTTGTTCAGGAGCTTACGTTGCATACATAATGTTAACTTTTGCCTCTGCATTTTCTGGCTTAGCAGAAGAAGAGTAAAATGACTGTGGGAGGGTAGGCAAATGACACTGTGGTCTCTGAATAAACTAAACTACCAGGACAAAGCAAGGAAGCCTCTATTTGGACTAACCTGAAATTCCACAAAGAAGTCCTATCACTTCCCATCTTTGTCTACAAAGTTATTAGCTGTGTCCCCTACCCTTCCTCCTGCAAACATCTTTGCCTAGAGGAAGCAACAGAAACCTAATTAAAACATCACTGTCAGTAGTTTTGTACTAGTAACACCACTGATTTTGAGTTGCGTCTTTCATAGTAAAGCTGTAAAACAGAAAAAGGCCAAAGAACTTGCACCTAGATTGAGAAGAATCCTTTTCTCCCAGAAGCAGGTCGTCTGGTTCATGAGGAAACAATTGCAGCTTTGACCTTTCCATTCCATTTTCTATTGTGATCTCCGCCAGTGACACAAAAGATTCTGAGTGACTGCATATTGCTGTGGGCATGTCACTCATGTATTAACCGTTTTAGAACATTATCATTTCTAATTTAGATGCACGAAATCCCATTTTCTGCTAAATTATGAACAACCACTATATGAATAACCAAGAGTTTAAACTTACGTAAATTTTACCAGTTTTTACCCAGAGGCTGGTAAGCGTCTAGTTACTGACCTCACTCAGTATCTGGACTTTCACAGAGTAGATTGTGATACCCCTCTTATAGCCAGTCCTTATCTGGCTATATTCATTTTTTTGGCTGCCTCCCTATAGTAATACTTATTTTCCATCCTTTAATGACACATGTCATTTTGTTATTTGAACATTCTTAACAGAATTTGAGAGACGTTTTACCCTTTACCACATTTCTCCCTATAGTAATACTTATTTTCAATCCTTTAATGACACATGTCATTTTGTTATTTGAACATTCTTAACAGAATTTGAGAGACGTTTTACCCTTTACCACATTTTTTTCTTCCTGGACCAAAAAGCAGAAGAGGCCAACGTTTCACGACACACTACGTTTCATTTCACACACATTACGTTGCAGGACAGCTACCCATAATAAACTAAAAGATATAACCATTTACCTTTGTCATTGGCTCATCTCAATTAATAAAAGCTGAGAGTGTGGAGAGTCTTCATCACGGGAGGCGGGGGAGTCTAGAGGAGAAGTGAGCTGTGTACCTGTTGCTTCCTCACAGCTGCCTGTGGGAGTAGCACCACATCCCTGTAGAAAAAGAATCTGTGTTGCAGAAATTGCTCTGGCGCGCAGCCGTGTTCAGTGAGACACACTTCTAATATTTCCGGCTTCAAATTAAAATACATTTCTAATATTTTAGGCTTCAAATTAAAATACAACAACGTGTTAGAGTTTTATATGCTGCAAAAACTGTGAGGAAGAGCCGATACATACACGTGTCCTCTGATGTCCCGGAGTCAGTAACAGAATAACAGTTTGTGATCAAGAACTGCCCATGAGACACTAATATTTTGGGGCTCAGGTCTACAAGCCATAGTCTACGTGAGTAGCTGTTACTCTCAATGCCCCAAAACATTACTTACACGTACCTGATCATCAAATGATAAATCCCAGAATGCAAAGAATAACCTTTAAAGAGGCAAAGATTTCATTCGACTCCCAAAAGAAAGATTTGTGTAGCACTCCTGAAGTTACTAACCTCTCCTTTCAGCTGTATAAAATTAATTTCCACATGCTGTGAATTTTCATTGTGTGTTTTAACAAAAGAGGGGCTAACTCTACCTTTCCTACCAACACTGGTGCATCTGATTCATTAAAACCTTTGTGTTTGGACTCCTTAGCAAAGCCCAGCCACCTTTCCTTTACCCATTCAAAATGTTTCTCCCCGCATCTTCCACGTTGCCCGTGCCCTTAATATCATGCTGCTTTGAAAAGTCGCTATTCACACAACACCAAAAGAGCAACAACCTACATGAGAGATTTCCAGCATTTGCCTGACCTTGTCTGTAGTGACCTCGGTAGGAGTTGCATCATCCCCTCCAGTGGGGGTAGGTTTCCCAAAATTTGGCTGAGTTTCAGGAGCTTTGTAACATCTACGTGGTAAAAGCACATGGTAGCTACGTGCTTTTCTAAGTTAGCAAAAGCAGCTTCCTTCTTAGCGGCCTGTGCCTGTGCCTTTTGCAGCAGCACTCCAAAGCATCATCCTTTCAGGCGTTTTAGATAACAGAAACGCGTTGTTTCTGCTACAGGATCTTTGATATTTGTAGTCTCCAGACTTCTTTTCTGTTTTCAAGAAGTTCTGAAGATAAAAAGCTCGCAGTGGGAACAATGTTCCATCAAAAGACTAGCCCCAGCATTGCTACAAGGCAAGTTTCTTGATGCCTCAGTGAAACTAGAGAAAGAGCAAGTGGCTGAAGTACAGACAAGTCAGCTGGTTTAATCAAAGAATGAGATCATGCCAATAAGAAGAGAAATCCAGAAAACATGCCTTTCCTTGAGCACTGGAGATGGTCTCAGTTTGATAATCATATTGACACCTTTTCAATAGCTTTGAATTTTAAAATGGGCATAAAAAACCCTAAAGATTCTCAGTTCTATAAAGGATCTTTACGTGCATGTACTGTTTCTTCCTGTCAGAGCTGGTTCTGGCCTCAGCAATTCTTGGCACAACTGGGACCTCCAAGTTGCATCTCAAGCTGAAACTATTGTCTTTAGAAATTCAGATACTGTTAAAAACCAGCAAAGCAACAAGCTAATTGCCTAGATGTCTCTCTGCTGCTCAGAACATCGTCTCTTCCTTGAACAGCAGTAGAAGAGAAAGGCTCTGTCTTGCATTCAGAGCAGTTTGTGGAAGTGGCCTTTATTCCCCCCAAAAGGCCACTCTCCAGGTGATCACTGCCTTCTACTGGACCAGTGAAACCATTGACTAATACTGAGAAGATCTGGACAGCGAAACTAAGAACTCTTTCAGTGTTGGATGCACAAAGACATTGACTCCAGCAAGAAATAAGAATGGCCAGGGACCAGTGATACTCAAAACAGCACGGGAAATATCTTGTAACCCCTCACTAAGCTCTGCGTGCTTGAAATCACCATAATATAACACAGTATTTCTTCTACAAGCTGGGAAGGAAGAACAGTTATTGTTATTACTATTTTCATATACTTACGGAGGCACCCACAAGCTTCAGTGAAGAAGACCACATAACCTTAAAGACAGATTAATAGGTGTATGAAATATCCAGTAAGTCAAATGGCGATTTTATGTATGATCTGAAAGGAGGTAAGATACCTCACACGTTGTATCTGATCTCTGTTCTGTTAGAAGAGGGCATGATAAAGGCTTTCAGCAGTGTTTTTTTATTTCAGTAAGTTTTTTTTTCTCTCTTGCCTCTCCACAGCCTTTTTAGTGTAAGGCTGAAATACAGATCTGGGTCAAGCCCAGAATTAATGTAAATTCCCTTACTCCTCAGCTTGGAGGAGTTCACAGTAGAAACTTACGGTTCAATCCCAATGGAAATAATGATGCCAACAGAAATTTTAGGTGTGTGGTTAGGTATCCAGGTAGGATGTGCACTGCTGTGTAATTAAAAAAAAAAAGAATACTTTAAAACTTCTTATTCCATGGAACTAAGCTATCAGAATAGAAACTTAAAATTCATCAAATGATTTCACTTGCACTTAACAAACCTGAATTTGATTTCTGTCTTTTATTAAAAACAATCACATGGGGCACACTATATTTTATATAGGCAATTCCAGCTGCAATAAAGGAAATGTGTTAATCCATTTGTTTACTATCACTCAGAGAAAGTAACCGTGCAGCATGTAACCTTTCACAGCTCAAACTAATCTCACTTTTATTCGTTCTGGGACTTCATGGCTTAATTCTTGTTAACTATTGACTCTTTCGGGTACTTTCGAATACCCTAAAGATACGACATAACCGGCATCAAATCTGAAGTTACGAATGTGCAGTAAGCTGTATATTCATAATAAAACAGTACTTTATGTTGTGTTGCCCTTCAAAAATCTTTTCATGTCAATGCTGAAAACCCTAGAAATTCTAGTCCTACCTTGATCTGAAATAGCTTTATTTTTTTCTTTCCTGGCACCTAATGTGCAGTAAATGGCATTGTTAGTAATATGAGGAGATGACATGTCCCTGATAAGCAGACTTTAGGTTAGCCTGCTGATTATCAATCATTATCATCTCCTAGGAGGGCACCAATCTTCCTTTTTGGTAAAGCTAATGGCTAGAACAGAGGTGCAAAAATCCATGCTGGATTGATGATGATAGTTAAAGCCCTCATTTCAAAGTCTTAATATGTCGAAGTGTCTTCAGCCTCTTTTAGAAAAAGAGGCAATTCTTTACCCTGTGGTATAAACAGGAAGAGTGACAGCCTTCTGCTATAACAATTAATTTTTCATATTTAAAAACTAATTCGGCTGTAGGTTTAATAAACTAGATAAGGAAAAGATGATCGTCATTCCTGTCAAGACAGGGCAACTGAGGTGACTGGGACAAGGGGATATTACATGGAGATTCACCTATCAGACATCATCTCTTCTGAAGCTTAGCCTTTTGATGTTTAGTTTCAGAAGCAGTGAACTAGAAGTATTGAGCTAGAAATATATTTTCCTTTGTTTCTTTAATTATCTTCTCAGTTTTAAGTTACTGCTCTGTGGGTAATTTTATAGTCACATCTCTTAAGGATATATAATATCTAAGACATATTGAACACCAGAGAGTTTGCAACACGTTCATGCAGTCTTGGTCAAAGAAAGAAAACAGAGATTGCTCTGATGGATAAACATGAAAGAAAGAGACCAGGAAATTATGTGGAAAATCTGAGATACCTGGAGTATTGGGTACACTGTCAAGCCAGAACCAGTGATCTCTAAAACCACCACCTCACTGATCTTCCCCAAGAGATTAGATAAACACAGTGCATGTTGAAAATGGTTAATCCTTAGCGTTTTGGAGTCCAGTTCTACATTTATTGAACCCAAAAATGTTTTTCCTCCCCTTGACAGCAGAGAAAACAAAATTATGTGTGTATAGAGCAAAAGCTCCCAGAAAACAATGTTTATTTTTAAACCTAAACCTAGAGGATCCGAAAAATGAAGCCTATAAACTAAAATACTGAAACTTACTCCCAACTGAAAGACTTTTGGCTAACCATAATGAGTACTCTGTGGATCAATCAGTCGACAAACTTTTGCACACACACACACCCCCCCCAGTCATTGTCGTGCTAGTGTTCACTAAACCAGTAAGTTCTAGTGAGGTTGAGAAACTCTAGTGAAGTTGAGCAATCCTTCCTTGGCACTAACATCTGCAAGTAAAGTTTCACAGCAATATGTACATCAGGATTTCCCAACTTCTGGGAAAAAAACAGACATGAGGAGGGAATTGGTAGAGTTAACTTTGGCCAAAGAGCTAAGTAGCATGAAGAAATATTTCCAATGTTTCTGGACTCTTAAGTACTACAAGAGTATATGCAAAAAATAGTCCAAACACACAATCCTAGCAGTTGCAGCAGCAGTGAAACTGTGACATTATTACACTGTAGGCTGTTAAAAAGAGCATGCAGAACATGTCACATACTACATTGTAGTATTATTACGCATTTAATGTCCCAAAAAAGTACTTGGAAGATTTTATTCAGCACTCCACAGCCCCATAAATAAGTGTTTTAGAGGTGGCCTTTCACTTATGCCAGTTTTTGCCACATCCATTTCTAACACAAAGTCCTTGAGTGTGCAAATGAAAGATTAGTTTTCTTTACTCTGTGTTTTAAATCTAGCCAACTGCTTTCTAGTTTTCTATCTCTAGATATCACTTCTATTCTCTCTAAATGCTCCTATTTTTAGCAGCTTCAAGATACAAATGTCATATGCTTGTACCCAAACATCCCTTAAGTGCATAGAGATACACTGACACTGCATAACCCGTTTCACATAAATACAGGACAAGACACTGATTATTTCTACTTATCTGGCACAAGACAATATAGTTAATATCATTTTTTTTGGTTCTCCTTTGCTCATCTACTAGTTTCAATAAAATAAATGTCACCATAACACTAAACAACCTTTCTTCTCTATCTGGATTGAAAGCTGTTTGCCCTTACTAGCATCAGAGAACTATTTAGGTAAATAAATATTTTGAAACAGAGTAACATCATCATGCACTGACACTGTCCAAAGGGGTAATGACAAACCCAGGTATATTAGTAAAAGGGGGGGGGGGGGGGGGACCCAAAAAGTGGTCAACACTTTTAAATTTTAAAAAGTGTTAGACATGCTTACATTTTCAAATTGTGAAATTGTTTACAATTCATGAAATATATACAGCACTTGGGGTCTAAAAATCACCATTTGGATAACAAAAAATGTGTAGGCTTATGTTGCCTTTCAATTTCCAAAAATCCCTTAAATCACTTAAAAGATTAAAAATAGTTCTGAAGTTGCATTTTCAACAATAAAAATACCTTCCTCCAAAAAGGAAAATATATGTTTGAGTCAAGTTAACCTAGAATTACTTTCAGGAATACTCCCTGGCTGATATTTGGAAAAAGAGTTGTATGATTAACAACATGCCTAGTTAGTTTTACAATAATCTTTTAGTCTAATGGGTAGGTGTCACTATTTTTCCATCTGCATTTTTAAAGTAAACTGTACTTTTAGTCTCCCTTTAAAAATATTCTTTTTATTTTGGCCTAAAAACTTCAGAACTTTAAGCTGCATATGTCTTTGAAAAAAATAAAATATCAGGATCTTGTTCCATGACTTACAAGTGCAAGAATTGGACTGAAGGTTAGAAAAACCAGGAATATACTAGAATAAAGGAAATTCGATATAAGCTAGTAGATACCAAAATAAACTTAAAATAGTTCACTCTGGTACATTATACTTTCCATAAATGCAGAAGTTCAATGATAGGTATTTTGCCTTGTGTTTGCATCTTAAATAATCTTGAAGGAGGGGGATATTTTGAAAATAATATTTTTAATATAACATACAGCAATTCTCTTATTTTAAAATAGGAAATACAGACCTCTAGTGGTCAAAATATATATGAGTTAAACTTCAAAGCGATTTAAATGTCACTGTGCTTAACTGTGTTACTTTCCATTTGCCTCCCCCCAATCATTCAAAATCACACACACACCCAATTCCACTGCTCAGTCATTCCACAAGCACTGATTTGTCACAGAGGAAAAAGTCCTTTCGTCTGTCCTTTTCTCACATAAATTTTATAACTAAAACTGAGTACAGTTGAAAGATACCTGGGAAGTGAAGGGAAAATTAATGAGAGTAGTCTATGAAAACAAACAGAAGAGAGACGTTCATTCTTTTCAGAATAAACTATGAAGCCATCATACAGAAGGACAGACTCTTTTGAAGTATGCTGGAGGAAATAAATACAGAGAAGTTCTTACAGAGAAGGTCAGAGTACATAAAACAGTTCGCATTTACAAGGTAGCAATAACATCCTCTGCTAGCACAAAACAAGTAATAAGCAATTTAAGAGTTTTGGTGTTACAGAAGAACCAGATCCTAGAAAGATCACAGGCAGTTTATTTTCCAGCTGTATAGAGCTAGCACAAATGAAGCAGACCAGCTTCAACTCTTGCAAGGGAAAGGCACAAAGAATCCACGTATAGGTTAGAGAATTAAAAAGATAAATACTTTACTCTAAAATTTAAAAAAGCAAACACCACAAAAATAACAGCAATTTCAACAGACTGGCAGTTGCTTCATGAAAGACTAACCAGGAGGACAGCTATTAAGCGAAAATGCACAGGTCAGCACAAGGTCCTGCGAATTCTGTTTGTTCTCATGTCAGACCACCTCCAGATCCAAAATGGCAAAAGCCACAGCCAGCTTGACAGTTCCTAATGCAGACCTTCTGAAGCTTGCTTTCTGTTCTTGGTGCTCATGAACTGACGTACAATGTTCCAGTCCTGTACTGCCTATTGCAGTTCCATTTCAGTAATATTTTGATTTACTGTCATTTACCATGAAGTCAGACGCTGACCTCTGTGGAGGATAGCGGCAGTGATGACAGGAGACCTGTGCACGCTGCAAGGCCATAATAGTTTGAATTACGTGCCTTTATTTGCCCAAATGTTTGCATTTCTCTCAATTTATTTGCCCAAATGTTTGCATTTCTCTCACCCTCCACAATTCACCTATCAACTCTGGACTAAAAATACTTAGGAAAGCCTTGAGTGGGGAATACAGACTGCTAGAAGGAGCAGCAGAAATCAGAGCTAGGAGAAAGGTAAATTTGTGGCTTCACAATGGTACTGCTCAGGACCTCCAGGAAAGCAGAGAAGACGCTGAAGTAGGCATATGAAGTAGAAGAAATTCTATTCATTAAGGCAATGAGGATAAAGGGGCTTGTTCTGCTGGATAGGGAAAAAAAAAAAGGCTGCGAAATAAAGCATGTGGAAAGTGTCATTAGTTTCTCAGCGATTAGAAAAAGAAGGTAGAAGAAATTAGGAAAGGGGGCAGGGACTGAACTTTCAAGATAAAGGGAAAAAGCTTATGCCACCAGAAAGAAATAAACATAGCTAATATATTGAACATATTGTTCCAAACATTTTTCAGCCTCTCTTCTCCCTGTGCAATAATTTTGTATAAAAACAGAATGCATCTTCCTCTTAAACATGGAAATACCTTCTCATTTGTAAGAAAAGCAATTAATCCACCTACCATCAGAAGACAAAAAACCTCACATTACCTAATGGTGAGGTGGCTAAACTGTGGCAGGGTTGATCAGCCTGAGTTTATTTAGTCTTTGTCAAAGCAAATATCAAAACCACATTTTTGTTTAAAATCTGACTTGTGACGCCTGCTTACCTATTTATAGCTGATGAAGTTCTCACAGAAAGCCACAGTCAGTGCTATCTTATCTTTCGGTAAGCAAAGTGCTGTTTACCTTGCATGGGCTCAGCATTCCTTGTTGTTTCCACAGGCAGTTTAATTAGGATGCATGTTCACCCAACAGAAGCAGTGAATGGAGTGGTAAATAATAGTTGGTAGAGCAGTCAGAAGCATTTCATTATCAGTGACTTATTATAAGCATGGTAATTAAAAAAGATAAAAGGTCAAACAGGACAGTAACATACAACAGGGGTTTGCTGCTCACCAGATTATTTGCTTTGAGATTGTGCTGCCACACCATTCACAGTCGCATCAATTCAATCCTCTTAGAAAAAGCTCCTTGTGTATGATCCTTGAAATGATCCAATTATCATTATGTTAACTCAGGTCATTTGAGATGCTTTAAATGGAATTATCAATGTGCACAATTTCAATACTTGCATTTAACTGGCCAGTCGTTTAACCTGCTCTGGTGAATTCTAGCAGAATAAAGCTGTACCAGCCATCTATTTCTGTAACGTTTTTAAACAATATCTGCAGTACTTCCCACGTAGAAGTATCTGCTTTGCATAAAATGTATATAACCATGATCCTAGGACAAGCAGGTGAACTGTGGCAAGTGAGAATGACAGCAAAAATGACAGTGGTACAGAAAAGAAATCATCGCCTGTACGGAGTTCACACCACCACGGCTGCCCTGTCTCACCGCTCAGCACTGCTATGGGCCCATGCCTTCCGAAACAAATTACTTTCTTCTCCTGTGTTGAAGCTTTTCCTAATGCTCTAAAGTTACAGATGTCCTCAAGGCAGCAGATCTACCCGAGGCTAGCTCTGAAACTTTGACATTTCCAGGAAATTTAAAAATTCTGCTGGGGATTAGCAGTGCCTTCCTCACTGTGCTTCAGATGTAAAGCTCCTAGGAGGTTCATTCTCACAGCAACATTCGAACTGTTTTCAGGTATACGTACGGCAATCCATATCTATTTACCCCAAAGCAACCACATTAGGTATTTCTGCTTCCTTTTCATTTATTGAAAATAATGATGGATTTCATTATTTATTAATTATAATTCCTTAGTATGATTTAAAACTGATAACATACCAAACACATCCTTTGCACAATTCCACTGACTTCAGTGTTACACCAAAACCTTGAATTCCAGAAGGGTTACAGTCTCACACAGGTGAATTGAAGTGTCATACTATTTCTTGACCAAATTCCTGATTCTTCATGGGAATTGATCTGCCTTTTTTACTTCCCAAGCACTCCAGAATAAGCTCAGCGAATTCAATACCTTAGAGAGCCAGACACAAGTTTCCCAACTCAATTATTTTTTGTTTATTTTAACACATTTCTGAAAACGTAATATAATAATTATTACACTTTCTTGAAAGCACATATGCTATTAATTACATCATCTGAAGCTACTACTGGCATGAAAAAGTACAGGCCACCATGTGGGTGGAAAAGGGAAATTGGAAGGTAAACAACGAAACACACTACACTGAAGGGTGGATGAAGTGACCATAAGAAAGGTGCCTTGACATCTATGCACAGAAACAATCCCATCGAAGGGGGAATATTCACTATCAGCTACATTTGTCTTAGCCACTGAATCTGCCAGTTAGTACCCACAGAGCAGGATGCACTTGCCAAATAGTACCACCGATTGGTTAATCTGGTCACGGAGAAAGGTCTTGCTCAGCCCTAACTGGGCCCTGATCGACTTTACTGCAAGTCTAACTTGCGCTGCGCAGAAACAATCCCATCGAAGGGGGAATATTCACTATCAGCTACATTTGTCTTAGCCACTGAATCTGCCAGTTAGTACCCACAGAGCAGGATGCACTTGCCAAATAGTACCACCGATTGGTTAATCTGGTCACGGAGAAAGGTCTTGCTCAGCCCTAACTGGGCCCTGATCGACTTTACTGCAAGTCTAACTTGCAGTGGTGATTTTCTTAGTAGAGACTTCACTACAGTTTCTTCCTGCTAAATTCTGGGCTGTAATCTCAGTGGATATATAAGTGAGCAAAGACTATGATAATGAATAGACAGCACAGCCCCAGCACGTAGCTGGGACAGGGCAAATATTGCCAGACCTTGATGTTGCAGAACCTATCAGTTATTGTCAGATCTCCTTGGGCACTTTCACAACCAAGGGATGAGATAAGAAGATTTATCTTGAAATCTTTTTATTGTGGTTCTCCCTGTCCTCTGGATAGCATGACCTTCCACAGAGCCAAACACCACGTATTCTAGATTTGGCACAGTTTGAAAGCCAGGAAGTTTTGCTCAGGATGTATCGCAGTGCCGCATGTGAGCAGGATGGCGTACATTTGTTTGTCAGCTGTATTTGCTTGGCTTTTTAACTTCTTAAACATGGCAGAAATAGCTGATGTTGTTTTGAGGCATCTGTACCAACTGGGGCAACAAGACTAATTCACAGAATGAACTGGAGAGACTGGGAGTGTCGCATTGCACATCTCGACGAAGGGTTTATTAGTTGCATTTAACTACATATTCCAAACTTGATAGAATTATCAAGAACCTAAATCCTGAAATTACCCTGCTAGCTTTATGGAAATGAATCAGCTTATTAATGCAAATGTATACTAGAACATGAGCTAAGATAGAGAAATACCGAGTCTTTTAAAAGCTAATAAATTGAGAGCAAAGGGTGACCTTGCCCACAAGGTGCTGACTGCAACCCATATTCTGGGATCAGTTCCTGGCTCCGCTTCAGACTTCCTGGGTGGGCTTTGCCGAGACATATCTATGCCTCACTTCCCTATTAAAAAGGCAATCCATTTGGAATAAGGTTTGTCTCCCAACAAGAGCATGTCAAACACTTAACAGAGTAGCATTCTGCCCTTAACAGGAAGGTCAGTGCTGAACAACGCAAATAATGAGCAACCACCTCCGTTACAACGTAGTCCATATTTCTATAATGACAGGTATCTGTTCCTTCTGGATGCATCTGTTCTGCCCAGGGTCTTAAGGTGTGTATATTTATCTATGTAAAAGTGACTTACATTTATAAGGGTTTTGTTTGTTCGTTTGTTTTAAAGCTAATACATTTCACTTCATCTGTGTTTGAGGCAGCACAAGTTGGATGTGGCTGACAGCTGTCAGGATCCTGCAGACAGCAATAAACACTACTCTGCAATAATAACTATCCTTTTTTTTTCTTCTTCTTTTAAATCTCCACTGTTTTTGAGGGAAGACTATCTATTTGTAGACTCTGGAAAAGATTTAGTATCAGAGTCACTCCACTATTTTTGAGGGAAGACTATCTACTTGTAAACTCTGGAAAAGATTTAGTATCAGAGTCACAGCGTATTACCTGCTTCCTAAATTTGTAAGTCATTAATAAGGAAATCATTCTTGCAGAACACACAAGCCCTGGCAAACCAAACAGGTGCCCTGTAAAGGAGATTTCATACCATTTCCATATACTTAATACAGTCCAGAAATATTTTTCGTACACTAAGACTACAACTCTTGGATACATAAATCTTGTCAGTAACTGAAAAGGTAATGTGAATTGTGGTTCCCCCTTGCACCCTTCTTAAACTCTTTCTACAGTTATTAATGTGCAACAAATCAGCACGTCTGGATTTTCACAGATCTTTTTTTTTCCTCATTAGTAGTTAAATACCATAGTTCCAAGCCAGATGGGGAGCTAGGTAACTTCTGAATTCTTAAGGTATTTATGGTACAACAGAACACTAGATTGTGCAAGTATGCTCATCTTTCTCTGTGATGTAAAAATTGTCTCAAAGAATTAAGCTTAATGAATAGAAAAAAAAATTCTAGTGATTCACAGCAGAGATCAAAATGAGTACCTAATCTGAATTCACTTACTTTCTTAACGCATTACACTTTGTATTTGCAGAATGAACTGGTATTCAGAGTGCTTAAGTGTCGTTTCTGAGATATCTCAATAACTTTGCTCGTTAGATATATTACCTATTTATGGAAAAAAAAAACCCTAAAGACTCTCCTGAATTTACAGTTATCTGCTATTTTGAGTCTCTATTATTATTTTTATGACATATGTTCACTGACCAGTCTTATTTTAAATTGGAACCTTGTTAATTGAAAGAAGTTGGTTAGATTTCATTTATGTTGAAAAGAATCCTACAATGTTCAGTCAACTCCTAACATTCTTATCTCTGTTTTATGCTGCAAACGAAGTCTATATTAGAATAGAAATTGGTTGAGAAAACACTTGAAGATGGCTTATTTTTAAATACAAAGACATTGACACATTGTGTTAGACACAAAACCTTGACATTTAATTGAAACTTTTTAAAAATTAAATCCCTGTCGTGAATATTTTCTTCCTCTTTTCCCCTCCTAGGTGACCTTCGTATTTTCTCCCTGAAACTAGGTTACAGCTGAAGAGATCAAGATGGTCCCAAATTACTCTACCGAAGAAACCGTTAAAAGAATCCACGTCGACTGTCCCGTTTCAGGAAGGCACAGTTACATCTACATTATGGTTCCAACTGTTTACAGCATCGTCTTTATCATAGGCATATTTGGGAACAGCCTGGTCGTTATTGTCATTTACTGCTACATGAAATTAAAAACAGTAGCCAGCATCTTTCTTCTAAACCTGGCGCTGGCTGACTTGTGTTTTTTGATAACTCTGCCGCTCTGGGCAGCCTACACGGCCATGGAGTACCAGTGGCCTTTCGGCAACTGTTTATGCAAGTTAGCATCAGCAGGGATAAGTTTCAACCTGTACGCCAGCGTGTTCCTCCTCACATGCCTTAGTATTGACCGGTACCTGGCCATAGTACATCCAGTGAAGTCCCGAATTCGACGTACCATGTTCGTTGCCAGAATAACTTGCATTGCCATCTGGCTTCTCGCCGGTGTGGCCAGTTTGCCCGTCATCATTCACCGTAATATCTTCTTTGCTGAGAACTTGAACATGACAATCTGCGGTTTTCGGTACGACAACAATAACACAACGCTCCGGGTTGGGTTGGGTTTATCCAAAAATTTGCTGGGCTTTTTAATTCCTTTTCTGATCATATTAACAAGCTACACCTTAATTTGGAAGACCCTGAAGAAGGCATATCAAATTCAAAAAAATAAGACTAGAAATGATGATATTTTTAAGATGATTGTGGCAATAGTATTTTTCTTCTTCTTTTCCTGGATTCCTCATCAAGTGTTCACTTTTCTGGATGTATTAATTCAGTTACACGTAATAACAGACTGCAAAATCACTGATATTGTGGATACGGCTATGCCCTTCACCATTTGCATCGCTTACTTTAACAACTGTTTGAATCCTTTTTTTTATGTTTTTTTTGGAAAAAACTTTAAAAAATACTTCCTGCAGCTAATAAAATACATTCCACCAAGTGTCAGCACACATCCAAGCCTAACAACAAAAATGAGCTCCCTCTCATATCGGCCACCAGAAAATATACGCTTGCCCACTAAAAAGACTGCTGGGTCTTTCGACGCCGAGTGATGCGTTTTGCAACACTTTTTTTTTTTTGAACAACCTTGTGAACGAAGCAGCAAGAATGACAAAATTCATCTGGAGTCCTGAACATCACAGCTTACTGCTCATTGCAGAAACATCAGATCACCGCAGAGAAATCACACTGTAAAGATGTAGCAGTGGCCTTTTATTTTACATTGTGAAGAGGACTGCTGGTTTTCATTTTGTTTTTCTTTACCGAAAGCAACATAAGTGGTGGACAGGCATGTCAGAGTTTCTGTCAGCATCCTGCCGTTTACTCAGAACTACAAAAGAAGGGTAGAGAAAACTCCTAACTTAAGTTCAACGATCTTTTTAAAGGAAAAGCTTGTATAAAATACCTGAATTATGAAGGACGTGTTTTGCACATACATGAGTTATTCCAAGTTTTGTTCAAGGAGCTGATAGAGCTACACTGCTTGTTTTGTTGGGGTTTTTTTTAATGACGTAAATGTCATATCATATTTATAATACATTTTCAAATATATGCTATAGATAGAGGCCCAATTTTAAACTCAAATGGAAATTTAAGGTACTTTAAATTGGTCTCATTCTGATTTATGCTACTATTTTTCATTTTTTTAATGGCAAATTTTTCATAATATATGCAATAAAATGCAGATTTATTTATTAAATATAGAAGAAATATATTTTTAGATTTATATTCCTACTCATAGATTTCAAACATTGCTTCATGAATGTACATTTATATCCCAGTGGGTATTTTTATAGAAGTTTAAAAAAATATATATCTATGTATACACACACACAAAAATGGCGTTCACTTAACCTTTCCTCATGATCTGCCACACTGACTTGGAAGAACATTACTTATGGAGTGGGTTGACTCCATACTCTATGTGGCTAAAAGTAAAATTCTGTATTTGAAAACATGAATTCTGGGACAGAGGTGATCAGAAAACTTCAAGCTGTTTTTGTATAATAACCAGTGCACTCGATGAGAGAAATTACCAACTAATCAAATCCACTCAATTTTTCAAATTCCTGGACATTTAATAATTCCCATAAGCAAAAATGTGACAACGCTTGTATTACAGTTTAACTAATAATGCTTTTAGTCACATCACGAAACTTCCGAGATCAAACTTTACTCTTGGCTTTTATGGAATTGTTCTCCATTTATACAAAACTAAGCCTAGAGTATTTGCTCCCTGTAGAACCTTTTTTATGTGTATGGAAAGAATTCAAACTTATACTAGCATAAATCAGAACAAAAGTCTGGCTTAAACTCTCCATACAAATGATGGGGGAAAAGGTGGTAAGCACTGTAGGAGGTTTCAGCTAATGATATCCTCCTATGTCCTTTTTACCTCAAGGAATGAGCTCCAGAAAATATTTATTCTTGAGTCACACTCATTTATTGTCTTCAAAGATAAATGAGTTCATAAATACTTTTTGACATAGTAAAACTTAAGAAAAATTCCAAAACTGTACATATATCACGTAGACAGTTACATGACCCTTGAGAATTTGCAATATTTATAATCTTCAAAAATACACATCTAATGCGGCTTTGTCTTGGGTAGCAAGTGGTTGGATTATCCATATATTCTGATTATCAGTCTCTTGCATATACACAAATAATATTTTAAATTATTTTTTACTTTAGGAAATTATTTTAAATCAAAACACAACAAAAAAGTTACTTCTGTAGTTTAATACTTTTTAAGAAAAAACGGGACTACAACCAGGTCTGGGAATCTTGTGCCTCTTCCTGCTCTTTCATTCACTTATTTTAAGGCAAGTTCCTTCAGTTTTGCCTTTGTTCTTCCACCTGCAAAATGGGAACAATCTCTACTTACATATGTCACAAGGCACTGTGAGGATTCACTAAAACTTCTAAAGCTGCATGTTAAAAAAAAATGCTCTTTCATTGAAGGTTTAAGTTAATTTAATCGCAAGCTAGTATCTCAAAATTTGAAACCTGAATGTGTCATTTAAAGACACAGTTAAATTATTCCTATTTCATATAATGCTTCATATTTAGCTTATATCTGTCCTTACACGCGAGACAGCCATTCGTTAAAAATGAAGATGGCAATAGTCCCATGCATTATAAATGGCATCCAGAACAGCACCACTGCCTCAGCACTCAGTAAGCTGACAAAGGACTGACAGAGCCTGCCGTTTATCTGTATGATATTTTGTTCATGTACACACGTGCACATGCTGAGCAGCATCGGGAGCTTCCCCTGGCAGAAGCAGATCTGCGTCAGACATAATTCAGTGTGCTCTGCTTGCCACCTGCTGGATGCAGCCACAAATTTGTTTTTCATCTCAAAATTTGTTATAGGAAGAGACAGCAATATTTCCCTGCTTCCTGATGGATCTGGAGATCCTTACCTGTGGCAAAGCTCCTGTAGAAATGAAATACAAACTTGTCCATCGGGGAGGTAGTTAACTTCCTTGACAGAGGCTAAGCAAGCATTTCCTCATCACCTGCCGATCCCTTTGGTCACTGAAACCCAGTGTCCCCAACGACCACAATAGATAGCTCATTTGCAAAACGTTGATTGCCTTACTACAAGAGCCATCCCAAAGAGAAGAAATATATATGTGCATAAAGGTAAAAATCAAAGCATATTTGTGCACATGATAACTAAGTATTTAGCTGAAAGGACTCATTTATCACCAAGAAGAAAAAGAAGCAGAATCAGTGGTGACCGTGAACGGTAAAAATGACTGTATTACAGTGGAAAACAGAAGAGAAGCCATCGGTTAGTGATTTTGATCATTTCATGCCAGATCATGCGTTTTTAAGAGACTGCGTAACCCAGGCTGCTGGTGCCACCTGTGCCTACCTGCGTCATGGGAAAAAGCACGAGCATGCACATTTGGCTGGGCTGCTGCAGGAAAGGCAGGAAGGGATTGCAGCTGGTGTGCTTTGAAGGCAAGACTGACCTTGAATTGATAGGCAAAGAGAGTGGAGGGCAAAGCTGCTGTTAAATAGTGCTTGGAAATTTTTGTTCTCCTAAGGGGTAGGAAAATGATCATCAGCTGCCAAATATAGTGGATCCTAGTTTAGTGTTCCCTTAAAAAAAAAAGTGGCAAATCAATAGATACTGAAAAGTATCCAGAGATAAAACTCTCAAGCAACTCTAATTGGGCAGCAGCAGAGAGCAAACTCCTTCGGAGCACAGAGTTACTGTGTACAGCCACGTCCTGCAGTTTCAGGCGTCCCCACAAAGCCCCGAGCTGACAGGTAACTGAAGCGTCCCTGTTTCCCTCAGCACACCCACACCACTTCCATCACACATCTAGCTGCAACCAATGCAGGTGCTGAGAAACGCATTGCTGCTGAGCCTGACGCTCCTCTGCCCACCTACTCGCTGAAAATACTGTGCTGGAGACCTGTGCATGGGGCAGGCAGAGCAGCAGCGTGACAGAGTGCAGGATCTGGCCGCTGTTGTGAACCCTTGGCTGTATGGTCCCTGCTGAGGGGCAGGTGGGAGATGGCCAGGGTATCCTTTGGTGCAAGAACCTACTCCTTGCCAGCAGAGGAGGGGGGGAGTAAGCCCGAGCTGACAGGTAACTGAAGCGTCCCTGTTTCCCTCAGCACACCCACACCACTTCCATCACACATCTAGCTGCAACCAATGCAGGTGCTGAGAAACGCATTGCTGCTGAGCCTGACGCTCCTCTGCCCACCTACTCGCTGAAAATACCGTGCTGGAGACCCGTGCATGGGGCAGGCAGAGCAGCAGCGTGACAGAGTGCAGGATCTGGCCGCTGTTGTGAACCCTTGGCTGTATGGTCCCTGCTGAGGGGCAGGTGGGAGATGGCCAGGGTATCCTTTGGTGCAAGAACCTACTCCTTGCCAGCAGAGGAGGGGGGGAGTAAGATTTGGCTCTATATGACTTTGCCATCTTTGGGGAACTTTGGGTTGAGCCATCTTAATTTAATATCAAAATAAGAACTAGCTATGTATGTTTAAGAACAAACTCCCACTATCTTAAAGAACACAAAGTTAATTAAGATGCAGTACTATGCTGTTATTTTAAAAAGAAGTATCCAGAGTGCTTTTCATTCTCAGGATGACCAAAGTAAAATACTTGACAAACTCTTAGTCTGTCCCTGTACTTTCCTGGTGTGAGGAACTCAAGCCAGTATTAACGGGGACAGCATATAGCCAGCCCTAAATACAGGGATCACTACTCCTAATCTATCACAATTATATTCTGTTGACTTATTTCAATGAATACTTTCTTTCTGCTGGCAGAATAATTACTAAATCACATTATGTTTGACATATACATGCATAATATTTATTTCTATTTATTGTGCGGTAGTACTTTATATGACTCATGTTTCATGCTCTGCTCTCTACTTGCTTGTCCATTATATGCCTATCCTAAATCATACTATATAATCTGCACTGGTTAGCCTAAATTCCAATTAAACAATTACAGATACAGTAGGGATTAATTTGGCTTCTCAGCTTAACAATTTCCTCATGTTTACATTGTTAATCAAGATGTTGCAGAGTAAGTACAAGGCCAAAAGTCCTTTACTTTACCAGAACTACTATTTAGGTGATGGTTTTCATCATCTACTTGAAACTGTGACAGCAGCAGAGAATATAGTAGGATTCCCAGGTTTGGTTTAGTTTTGCTTGCATAGCTTCAGCAATGATTTATCTTGCTGACCTCCTTTTTAAGTATACTGAAGTGCAAGTATTCCCAGGGAGAAGTTTGCAATGGAAAGAAGAAACATATACTCGGGAGGAGGTGGAAGAAGGCCTAAAAGCAGGGACATGCTGATTTTGGAAATATTTAGTGTTAAATGTAAATACTTAATTTTATTTTTGCAACAAATGATAGAAAAAAAAAAAAAGACCCAAAGACTAAATCTTTCAGCTAAGTAGTAAAAGCTTCCAGAAAGTTTTGAGAGGCTCTTTTAAGTTTCTTAATAATGTCCTGCTCAGTTTGGAACATACCAAACCATTCTTAGCCCACTCACAAGGTCAGGGTCTCCAGCTCTGCTCTTCTACATCACATTACAGGCTTGGCCAGACCATCATCCCACCAGCTTGTGCAAAGTGATGAGGTGGTTCTATCAATCATCGGGTCCGTTTCAACAGCGACCTCGCTACCAAGGCTGAACTAACAAATCCTCAATGTTAATGGCAGAGCTGTCAAGCTCATTGTCACTGGTGAGTTCTGCAGACGTGGCTAGACACTCAAGAAATAGGTACAGATCACATTCGAGAACAGCGTTACACGATCTTTAGTGGACTAGTGCCATGGCCTGCAGCTTTAAAAGTACTTGATAAATTAGGTAACAAGAACTAGATATTATTTTCTTTTAAATATATTTGTGCAGTCGTAAGTTGTGAAGTGGTGGATGTTAATGTTTTCTCTTTCAATAGAAATAGTTTTATATTGTAGAAGTTTACTACTATAAGAACTTTTATTGTCTGAAGCATTACTAAAAACATATACGTCATCAATAGATGTCTTTGTGAAAGCCATCTCCACTGCTGTATTAACCCACCCAAAGCAAAGAGATATGTTTCTATATTATTGTAAGTACTACACTATTATCAGTATATCTATAGCTATCTATCTTAGACAATATCATCCTTACCAAAGTATTTCTATTTAATGCTGTAATATTTTATGCCACCATTCCTCATTCCTTTCAATCTAAAGTCTAACCCAGCTCCCCCTAAACTCGAGATGAACAGGCTGTGTCTGCAATTCATAGTGGAAAGGCTACCCGGCTAGCTCCAAAATCACATGTAGAACCGCAGTTCAGTAATTCACTGGTGTTTCCCAGAACTGGCTAAGCTAACAAAGTACAAAGTTTCCTTGGAGTGGATACTTAACAAATTGCTAATTTTCCTATACACAGGTTAGAGTTTAAAGCAGAATTTAGGCTTAACTTTTTAGAAGCTAAATTAAGTTATAGGGACAGATTTACCCAGAATATTGTGTCAAATACAGGATCGTATTACATTATGAATAATGGCCCTGAAAAGCCAGGCTCAGGCTGCCTGTAGCCGAGTATTCAGTGTAAATATATCCACTTACTTAGAATAAGCTTTGCTGTTTCTAAGCAGTGCCACATTGTACAGTGGCTTCAGTGGAAACAGGATCAGGTTCCAGCATAAGAAGAGGGGATTGGTGCTTTGCTTTTTTTTTTTTGCCAAAAGAATGGTAGAATGGATCACATATTTCCATTTCGAATTTGTATGAAAATAAAACTGATTTTAATCTTGCGTATCCCTAGTAAACCCCACTTCATACTCTGTTTTATAGTGTCACACACTGGGAAAAACTGAAAAACAGTTAAAAGCTAGGCCTATGAAATTTTATAGTTTATCTACTGAATAACTTATTTTCTATGTATTTTAATTATTCCTCAGCTTTACATATATTGGCAGTGCTGTGAGGCTACAATGGAGCAGAGGCCCTGGTGCAGGAGGAGGTATACATATACAGAGACATACCATCCCTTGGAGCTTTACAGCCTAATCGGAGGGTGAAAAATTGTTAGAATAGGGTGGAAAGCAAAGACTGTTACTGAACAAATACAAAACTGTTGAAGATATTTCACCCTGTGGTTAAATAAAATTAAATAAAAAAAAAAAAACAAACAACTTTTTTTTTTTAAACCAAAGTGAGCCAAAAAGCTTCTCTCATTGAAAATAAGAAAGCAAAAAGTAGAAAAGAAAATACTGCAAGATTTTATGTTATGAGTGAGGAACAACCCTGCACATGCACACACACAGACTTTCAAGCATCTCCAACTAAAGTTCTCAAGCAAATGTAAACTTTTTTATGAAATTGAATGAATAACCAGAAATGTTTTAGTCAATGGATGTGTAGAAGATATTAGCAGCCAATTTGCCACTATTGACTTTTCTTTCAGAAAAAAAAGTTAAATTACGCATTAGAAACCCATCCGATAATTACATGCCCAGGAAAGGAAGACCGTGTACTGCACATAGACTTACATGAGCTTTGCCTACCTAGTCTGAACTCCTCCTCATGCTTAGTTTATCACACGATACACAAATATACCAAAAAAACCAAACCAGAAACCAAGCAAAAAATAAAATAATTTCACAAAAATATAGTATGTATTATAGGAGTACTATGCATATTTAATTTTGCCGAAGAGCTATGAAATACTAAAGGATCTGAAATAAGTTTGTTTTTACAAGTTTTTATTCATTTAAGTAGCTTTTTAAAGCTTTTATAAGGATTCAGTTTTGCACTGTAAAAAAACCTCCAAGCATGATAAAAATCTGCAGACCCAAAGCCCTCTTTCTGTGTAAGAGCACCTATAAAGTGAGGGAACGTGTATGATTTGCAGGATACCTTTCAAAGACAGGTCATAAATAAATGTATGTGAGATGTAATTTCACCTACTAGAGGATTTTTAATGTTGAACCTGGGTTTTGTGATAGGATTACTCTAGATAGAAACGTAAAGAAGCATGCAGAAGGGCATACTTTACATTATATACTAGACTGTACTATGCAGTGCAGTGTATACATGTTAAATCCAGCAAAATTGTATTTCTGGTACTCTTGAATTTCTCTGCTTATCTATGATAGCTTTCTGTACTGTCATCTGTAATTTTTACATGGGAGTAGACAGTAGATATGCACTGCTCTGTTGCAGAAAAATTTATCACATTTTAGACAGGTTTCTGTCTAACATAACTGTGCAAAAAAGTAAGCATTTTTCACAGAAACATCTACATCAGACTGATTGTATTTTGAAATACTGAAAATATTAAACAATCCAAAATAACTTTAAATAAGTGTCGGTTTAACTTAATCTTCTCACCATATAGTTAGATTGTTTCTTCCAAGTTTTGTTTCTCATCAAACCTACAAGTAACTGTTTTTAGCTTTAACTCCCAGCACAGGTAGCAGAACAAAGTACAGAGTCTGATGAGAACACTGGATTCTAAATGAAAATGTACATTATCCATACAGCTCATACCCCAGAAATTCTGAAGTTGCACGTAATTTTGTTGTGCTCAACAGGGTTTGTGACTCAATTTCCTGTTAATTAAAGAAAACTTCAAATGTTTATTGGAAAAATACATTGTACTTATTGCTCAAGTCTAGATAATATTCTACCAAGGGATATATATGCTCCTACAGTTCTTTTACCTATGGTCTCTTTAAGCATCTAACTTCAGTTTTCTTGTGGGACTCACCGCTAATGTGCATATACTTGACAGATCAGTGCCAAAACAACATCAACATTCATTACTGTGACCCCCAAGTACACGTTGGATTTAAATGTGGAACTGAATCATGATACTGTCAAGACACTAGAAAAGTATACCGTACATTTAAAAAGCCATCTAAAGGCATATTCCAGTTTTGACCTCTTGCCTCCAGCCCAAAAGAAGACTGCAAACTTTACGTGCAAGATAAAATTTTCCTTACACTTCACTGCTTATCTTGGAGCTGTTTAAAGGCTAAATTTTCTGCCAAGTTAATTTAAATATTTTGACAAGGTTATTCCGTGAGAGAACATGCCTCTATCTCTCCTGTGATATCATTTGATTGATGATCTGCCTGTGTCACAGGAGAAGCTGATTGACACTGCAAAGCTCCATAACTTCCAGCTACAAGCAGATCATCACCCCCGACATTCAAACTTGCACAGAATATTAGTGTGCTCTACACACATTTATGGAATCCAGTTTCACTTACTGCAAATAAAGTTTACTCCTCTGGCCCAATACAGCCACGGGGGCAATGACATTCTGAAAAAAAAATACTGTGGATGGGGACATCCCTAAATTTCACCTACAGTGAAATACCTGCAATGCCTGCAGTATTGCATTTACTGATAATATAGAATACTGACTGCCACCTAGCACATACCATGTATGTGCCCCTGCTGCACACCAGCGTGCTGCGCTAAAATACACTATGGCTTGTTTTTATTTGGCAAAGCCTTGTATGTAATTAACTGTGTCTACACTTAACTTTTGTTTTTTTCTACTATATGTTATTCTCTTAAATCACAGAGAGTATTTCATGCATAGCTGTTAAGTACACTGTAACAGTGGAGAAAAACACATGGGCAGTACTAAGGACGTGCTCCATAACTGTGTTGATTCCACATTGTTTTTAAATGTGTGTTTTCACAGAAAACAAAGGAGTCTAAGACTTTCTCTATATGCTTTAAATTTGGGAAATGTTTGACTTCCCAAAAGCACAGTGCAATTCTCTCAGGAGGTCTCTACCAAATTTGAAAACAAACATTCTTGTGCACAAGCTTTAAATCATGATTTAAACATTATTTTTAAATTTAAATTAGATTTCTGGTCTAGTATTCATTCTGCTGACTGTGCATTTGACAGGATTTTGCTGTAGTCATTTCAGTATTTCTTTCTCCTTCAGAGGACCTCTTTAAGTAACAGGAGATAAAATATTTTTTTAAGCAGAGGGAAAAAATTAAAAAATACACAGAACAAGAAAGACTTGAAGACAGCTCAATGCAGATGCGGTTCCTAGAGCTGCATTACACGCTATTACTTTCATTACATTGAAAATGGGTAGATTTCAAACTAAGCCTATCTAAAAGGCAGAAGTTGTCTGAAGGGTCAATATTACCTCAGGCTGTTTGAAAGGTATAAATTTTCAGGCATTACAGGAATCAAAGTTGCAAACATGCATTTAAGTATACTTTAAACCCTTTAATATTCTACATTTAGACTTTCAGATTCCACCTTGTAACAGCAAGCATTGCCATTGATTAGAGAACTAAAGTCAAAGCAGTTCTGCAAACATTGGCCACAAACCTGTCACAGCTGTTCCTGTGAGCAAACACTGCAGTCTAAACACCGCCCCTAAGATTTCTGTAGTGCGGTACTGAAATCTGTTTTATTTCCATCTAAAATGGTATTGCTGTATGGACAAGATTATAATTGCTAGCCTGTTAAGTGAGACTGCATTTTTAAGATTATGGAAAAAAGAGAAAAATATGCAATCACCTGCAATGCACAATACTGAAGAGCTTTAAGAATATGAGGAGTGGTACTGTGGCATGCAAAAGAAATTTATCAAACAAGCACGAACACTGGTTGAATCCCGTTCACACTGACATCAGCTGGACTTTTACTGTTGGCTTGAATGAAAAGACAACACTCAGTTCCAAGAAGTCTCACATGCTACCATTAAGTTTAGAAATGGAGCAAAAATAGCATCTGAACAATCATTTTATCTCCTCTTGTACAGAGATGAAAATACAGCATGCAACCACAAGAAAACTACTTGCATCATCACGGCATATACACTGTGCAATCAGCTGGGCGGTTCAACACAGAACAGATCGAGTCAAAATGATGGAACCAAGCATTTGATCCATCTGCTTGGAAAGGTTGTTTTAAATACAGACAAGACAATCTAGAAAATACCAAAAAAATTAAAGACTTTATTTCCTTATGCTATGAGGCAGCTTCCTAGCCATCTTCTTTGGGTTTTTTTAGTGCACAGCACTTCTTTGTAGCATATATTAATCAGGAAATTAACCTGATGTTATTCTGCCTCACTATCAGAGAGTTTGAAGTCATTTGCATTAAAACCATGCACAGTGTTGCTTAGTAACAGAGGCAGTGGAATAAAGCCATAAATTAGGAGGAGGAAGATGAGGCAGGAGGAAATCATAGCAGCATAAAAACTTTTATTGGCACTTAAGCGTATTTTTCCCTGATTGAAGCAGAATTCATGAAACAATTACAACCCCATGACAAAGGCTGTTAATGATTAGCCCTTAAGAACTACTGTTATTTTCTGACAGTTCGGAAGCTGGTTTTGTTTATTTCAGAAAAGGAAACATCAAATCTTTGGACTATCCAAAACTGAAGACACAGATTAGCACCAGCTAATTATCCAGTGCCAGCATTTCACTGAAGCTCCCACTGTAGAATAGGAGGCTTATGTAATAATTTATAATTGCAATTAGTCCTTGTCACCCAATCAGAGTTCTAATATACACTTCAGTACCCAGTACTTACATTATGCTGCACAACAGTGCAAAAATACACAATCCAATTACAGTGAAGGAATTATTGGAGAAAGAAAGTTGTGAAACAATTTTAATAAATTTAGTCAGAAACACTGACAGAAAGATAAATGTTATAAAAAGAAAAATCAGTATTGTAATAAAGTCAAGTCTACGTGAAGTCTTTCAAGCACTTAGCAACATTTGTACCATGATGTAAAGATACACCTTTCTCATAGTAGCTAAAAATTACTTCTACTCAGTCATGGAATGTAAAAGGTTTTTTGTTTTAAAGGTCATACAACAAGGCTTGCATAGAACAGAGAACTTTTACGATTCTTCATAGCAGGGACCCAAGAGGCATTCTCTAACATTATTAGAATCTTGGCTTTGATTTAATCACATTATTTCAGTGAACTTTGAAAGGTCCAATCCTAACCCTATAATTTAAAAAAATTGCTCAAAGCTTTAGACAGACAACAGCTTACTCCAAACACCACTTCGGAACCCACCATCAGCATGTAACCATAAAGCAAGGTAAAAATGCAGCAGTCCCCATCCCAACCAACCAAGCGGGTACATCTGTCAAACAGATAAGTATTGCAGGCCACTTTCTCTGTCCAGGAGAAGAGGTGACCACCTTCTTCCTATGCTTATGCCACCCATTTCTAGAAGCAGCAGGGTTTTCCTGTTCTGCTCTTCCAAGTGAGAACATAGAGTTGTATGGAGTTGATTGACAGGGAGAGAGCCCCACCAGAGCAGAGCGCCCTGCGATTTCTCTGTCCTTTTCCAATTCATATGTGTACCCTGTTTCCCCTGCTTTGTTGCTGACCAACTTGTTATGTCTAATCTTAAAAAGAAAGGTTGTGCAGGCAAGGGAGATGAGTCCACGCATTTGCTCTGTAAATTCATTTGTATACTTATGATGCTGGATAAACAACAATACAATAAGCTGACATTTACTTAAGAAACTCAGAAACAAGACAGTATGGATTTGAGCCATTAGAAAACTGTAAATATATATAAAAGATAATTTCTTATTACAAAAACAGCTGAGCTTACCTCAGAACCTACCCAGTCATAACATGAACCTTTGAAGATTTCTCTTTACAAAGACCCTACCACAGTTTAAATATCCTTTCTGATAGATAATAATTTTTAAAGCTTTTCTGTCATCTCAAGAATAGGAAAGACAAAGGGCTAAACCCAATTCTCTACAAGAACTGTCATATAACACATGAAACATGCATTTAGAAGCAAGGACAAAAAGTACTACAGAAATACAAAATATTGGAGAAGTACTAAGACTAGACTCAGGCTAACCCTGCTTCTGTTTATACATGTAGTCTTCCATTTGCTAGAATACATTTCCTCTCAGGCAGCTGTTTTAAGGCTGAAAAAACATAATATAATCTTTCGACCATAGCCCTTTAAAATAGCTACTTAGTTTACTACATCACACCCATCAATCCAGTATCAAGTGCATCCACAAAGTTGCAACAAATTTCATTTAAAGTTTCATTGACAAATTGTTAAATACTCCCCAGTTTGCCGAATTTTCCAAGAAATACAAATCTCCATTAAAAAATGCTGCTGTGAAAGACAATTCTGTGCAAAGTTAGATACACAAATAAAAATAAGTCAAGCTAAGACAATGCCCCATGTGATTTCCTGAGGGATAATACCCTGTAGGATTTCCCGAGCTGGGAACAAAACAGTTAGAGACAATCTGTGAATTAATGCTCAAATCCAAACATAAGCACTTTATACACCAGAAAAATCACTTTTACACCCTCTAAAAATTTTTTTTAAATGTAAGCACTGTTATTTATCAGCTCCCTAGTGAAAAATATTTGTGGTTTTCTTTCAAAAAATGATGAAGCAAAACAGATGCTGCAGTGCAGAGAGCACAGCAAAACAAGGAACAGTTGTTCGCTTGCTCTCCAGTGTGCCATCCACATTATTTGGAACCATGCAAGACCTCATTAGGCCATGCGCTGAGCCAGGATGCAGCCCTACTGCCTTGGGAGCTGCACACGTGTGACTGAGATCAGGATTTGGCCGCATACTTTCTTTCCCGGCCCAACAAGCATAATCCTCACAATATAAATTCTTACAGATGCACGGACAAACCCGGCCACGGTGTAACTTCACTGCTGGCAGAGCTCACGTTCCCTGCGTCGGACACAGCTCACAGAGAACACATTCACGCTTTCATCAGGACACTGACCAATAAAACATGAAATGAGACAGTCTGTTCACTTCGTTTATCAGCTAGCACAAAGGGCAAGGAGCTCTTTGTAATTCTGTCGTGTCAAAGCCCACCAAACCATCAGCTTAACCCAGAAAGCAGCACCATCCTCTCGCTGCTGGGCAGCCAGTGGCCGGCAAAGCTGTGGCATTAGTCCTGTGGCCTGGTGCAAGCCCCCAGCTGAAGGGGAAGGCAGTTACACCAGTCTTTCGCTCCCCCCAGCACAAAGAGTTTGTTTTCCGTCCAGCACAGGGCTCACGGAGACCCCAGCCCAAACAGGGGTGCCCTGCCACAGAAGAGAGAGGGGGCCTGAGTGCTGTGCTCTCCCGCACAGCTCCTGACAGGGCTCTGCCCCAGAGCGTGCACCAGGCTGTAGCCTGGCTCCTGGGGGAGCAACCTCAGGGCCCTGAGGGCACTTATGGGCCTTAACGACCCTGACAAGCACCACCTGGGACCTCTCTGCCCTACCCTCGGCCCGGGGACCCCATTTCAGCCCAGCCTGGGGCTGTCTGTCCTAGCCCCAGTGACGCTGAAGGGCCCTTGCCTCCGGTCCTGCCCCAGCCCGGCCTGTCCCCATCTCCACGGCCCTGCCTGGCCGTCCTAGGCTGTGTCTGACCCTGGTGCCCCTCAGCGGGCCCAATCCTGAAAGAAGAAAGCTGAGAGGTTTGAAATTAGCCTGGTAGAGGTCTCAGGGGCTGAGCGCTGGCTGTAGTGGAGACCGGGAAAGAAAAGTTTTCCACACAAGCTTACCTAACACTAGCATTGGATCCTACATAAATCACACTTCAGAATTCATAACGAGGGAGTGCTTTGGTGGGGATTGCCAAAATAATTTCAGTCATGTTTTAGCATCTAGCTGCTTTTTAAGACTCAGTCTTACCTGAGGGCAAGTCTGAGTTTAGTTGGAGATTTAAGGTGATTTAAGACAAACCAAAGGTTTCTCCCAAACCTAGACAGTCCACCTGACAAGCATTAAAAAAACAGGCAGGGAAGAGAAGCGCAGCGCAGTCAGGCTTTGGCCTAGTGATAAAACTCCTTAGCAGGCAGGTCAGATGGGATATGTACAGCCCTGAACTTGTAGCTACACTCCTTTACCATTTTCTTCTTGGCTCGTTAGACTAGAAACCAGACTTGGTTTCCGTGTTTCAAAGTTCAACCAATTTTATCCATTCATGAACAGCTTTTTTCAAAATGTTATCGTTTCTTTTTGCAACACCTATGAGGGGAAATTTTGGCATCTGTAGCACTGGAAAATTTTAAGAAGAGGTAGTTCGGACAGCTATCAGGAATGACACAGGTTGTCCAGCTTTGGGTCAAAGCGATGGACTAGCTAACTTGTGAGAAACTTTCTATCGGTTTAGAGGCTACTTCTGAGGCAGAGGGTAAACTAATGGAATAATTCACTTATTAGACATCAGTTTCAGATTTCTCAACTCTTGCTGCAGTTCGTAACAGTAGGCAAACTCATTGCTGTTCATTAGAAACAGTGTTGGCCTTGTGCTAAGGTCACAGTTCAAGATACTGACAACATTAATTTACACCAGACAAATACAGCCTGTGATAAGCTTGGAACAATTAGAAAAGACCTTGGCAGAGCTTCAGCACAATTTGAGATGTTTTTCGGCTTCTTGTCCCTTGGGACGGTATTCCTCTAATATGTGTTGTTTCACAGGAAATCATTAAGATCGATACTCTTGAACTACCTTTGACTCTCTCAGAACTTGCAGTCTCTCCCACCAAACAGCTAACAAACTCTGATAGCAGGATATACAGTTCAAAGATGCTGTTACTTGTACATTCTGAAAGAGGCATGGGTCACAGTGACTTATATTTATGATGAACCGTTTGTATTGTGAACACGTGCTTTACAAGGTTCATCATTTTCCCTGCAGAGCTTGTAAAACCTTGGAAACATTGATGCTAGAGACCTACAAAAAGTACAAAATTCTTCAAACCTTGCGGATTTGCAATGAAGAATGTTCTTAGATTACAAAACCTATGAGTTATTTGACCCTACATGTAAAATATAACTCCTTTCTCTCCCCTAGCCTTAAAAATTTGGTCTAGCTGGCAAACAAATCAGAAATTACTCCTTTCAGGATCTATACAAGAGTTAAAAACAACAATCTGAAAGAATTTAGTTCTGAATGATATTGAAACAAGACTTCAGAGGAGCTAAGACAAAAAAAATAAATAAAAGGTTTCACTTCCGAGAACTTCGATTTTTCTATTAAAACAATTTTTTCTTTTTTCTCAGCACTGGGCTACTTCATAACAAGATTATTACATTTTTCCTAAAAGGGCATAAACCTTGAACAGCTATTTTATTAATGTGCAATTTGGGAGAAATGGAAAAAAAAGGCAAATAAGTACCTGAAATAGTATTAATGCAACTTAAAAAAATCAACTCGTAACATTATATAGCCCCCCTGTAATGATCTGCAAAGAGCTCCATACAGTTGCATCCTTGTGATTGCATGGGATTGTGGCCTAAGTCAGCACTTCTCAAAATGTGGTCCCTAGGAAACAGACTGTTTCCTCCAAGTTTCCAGATGCTAAACTGCATTAAAAGAAGTACAACATACATTAAACCCTTTTTCCGTGTAAGTAATTGCTGCTGTAATGCTAGAAAATTATGAAAGGAATGAAGGTCAGCACAATTTCTGAATGGGGGAAAACAGACTACACAAGGCAATCTTTCTCTAACCATGTGGCCTAGCCCAGAAACAAGCTGAAGAACTCCTGATGCAAGTCTATTTGAAATGCAGATTTTTTTTTTTTTAATGCTTTTTGCTTGTCAGGTTGCTTATATATGCTTCCATAGTTTGTCTGCATTCCTCCAGTCTCCTAGCCTTCTGCCTGACTGCAGTTCCTCAGGGCAGCGTGAATTATAAAAGAAAAATGGTATAAATCAAAAGTCCTTGTAGATTACACTGTGGGGAAAAAATATAAAGAAACATAATGCTCTTACCGCCAAACTCTCAATTATAGAAAAATAACATCAGTGAGAAAGTTACTACTTTCATAATTACTCCTCTCAATAACTGTTTTTTGGAATCCCGTGAAAAGGTCTCAGAGTGCATTCTAAACTTTGAAGCGGTGAAGTAGATCAAAGTATGTGTATGTTTATTCTCTCTTAAGGAAGCTGTATGGTATTTGACAGCTACAGGCAATGTGAATTGTGTGAAACTTATAGGATCATAACAGCAATAAACTTGAAGCGGTATGTGTCTTGATAGATTTAAATACAAAACAAGAATGTAATGTTGCCAGTTAAATGGATTGTGGTGTTTTTCTCTCCTTCTCAGGCCAAGCATGCAGTGTTTTAGATAAGAAACAAAAAACCCCCATGGTTAGAAAGGAAAATGATATTTCTTTTAGTCATGAATAGTGTAGCTTTCCTGTGTTATAACCAAACTGTATTTGGGGGAAGAAAAATAATTTTAAAACAAACTCTGAACTGAGGAGATAGGAGGTAGGACATGGTTAAATGGATTAGATCACCTCTGGAACACAGATTTTCATCAGGAGCGTGTGTATTGCTACATACACTATTGCCAAATCTTCAATACAGAAATACTTCTATGGATAGGAATAAATCAGAGGCAGGGTTAACAGATGACAGTATCCTCTTTAACAGAGAGCAATTGCAGAGAGATTAAGAACACCTTTTCTCTGTCATCCAGTGCCTTGACCAATGAGTCCGTCAGCATATCTGCTTCTTATAAGGCATGGCTACATGTGCTAGAGCTATATCTGGAAAGAATGTGACCTCTTAGTGTCACTGGCCCAGCCTTTGCAATGAAAAACTCATAGAGAAGCAAAATATCGAGGAAGATGTTTTGTTTGAAAGCACAAGTTCATCCTCTGAAGCAACATCTACCCTTCGCTTTGTCAATTTTCCAGCAACAGCTGCTAGTTATCGGTCATATTAATATGCTTTCAATACACTGAGCTTGAAGCAGCTGGACCAACTTGAAACCAATTTGAAAAACATGTTTATAGAGAAAGGCAAAGGAAATGACCTGTAACATCGTAGACACAATATGTTCCACATGAGAGCTCCATCAGTTGAGTTTTTACCAACTCAGTTGTTTTATTATCATTCAAGGTCTCCAGTTTTCATTGTGCTGCTGTTAGTAGGTCTGGAATGCCTCTGACTTCCAATCTGTCTTCCCAATATTTTCTGTGGTTCTTTGGCCCCAGAGAAGAAGCAGCAGTAAAACAGCCATTTAAGTGAACAGCTCCACCACGCATTCCTGTGCATCTGCAGTGGAGTGCAATGACTAAACCAGGATTTGCTTACCTAGTAGGTGTGTGAGAAGGATGAGCAAGCAGGTATTTCCTTTCTTTTGCAGCTGTGAAGAGACAAGAATAAGCTTCAAAGAATAAGTGCTACAAAATCATTCAAAAGAAATGGTTTTTCTTCCAAGCAACTTCCCTGGAAAATGTGACGAATCTTCCTTGTAACAAAGTGATCCACCTCCCACCCACCCACCACTCATTCCATCAGAATTTCGTGAAATACGACAGTTAGAAAGATCACAGTTTTAACTATTTTGGATGATAGGGTCACATCTTAGAATGTAATGAAGGAGAAAGTTGATGAAAAGATCGTTCGCTCATCTTTCATTCTGCATAAAATTCTTAACTTGATCCAGAATTATTTCCAGTAAGCCAAACTAGTCACTTTTCTTTCATGAACTTTGAGGCTGAGACTGTTAATCTGAAAAAACCCACAAACATTTTCCCTACAAGTACTATATTTTTTCCCATTTCATAAAGAAATATATACATGCCTTTAAATAGGTATTTGATAAAGGAAGTACTGCATGCCCATTGCTCTCACTTGGTACCGATAATTTTGAATGTTTTGGTGGTTTTGCATTTAAATTCTCAAGCCTAAACTCCACATTTACAGGAAATTTCCTTTGTGTGTCCATGTGATTTTAAAATGGAAGTTATAAAGTGACCAGTGGCATTTTGAAGTAATGAGCTATGCAAAGTGTCAGTGAACTAGAGGAAAGATTAAAGTACAAGACGTGACTAAACCGCTCAGCCCTACATGTTCTCTATCAGCTGATCAAGATGCTGTTGCTCTGCAGAAACATACTTGTTTCAGCTGTGGTCAAAAACAAGCTGATCATAAGCTCCTGATGCAATGCCATCATGGGAAAGCCATTGCAATGCTTCAGCGTGTGACGTGAAGTGCTGTCAGGAGTTAGGAAAGCACTGATGCTATTAAGCAACACGTCTACTGGTTCTTCCTCTGAAATGCTAGTTTGGTTAGCCGCAGCTAGAAGCAAAACTTGAGACTGAAACAGCACAGAGCAAGACAGTGAAGAATAGAGTGCATGCCTGTCTTTTACAAAAAAAAAAAAAAAAAAAAAAAGATGGTTAATACACAA
>NW_008795629.1:976749-1023160 GCF_000699145.1 Aptenodytes forsteri
CATGCCTTTTTTTAAAAAAAAAAAAAAAAAAAAAAAGACTTGTTTAATCCAGCAAATGCTTTGCTTTGTTTAGTCTAGCAAAATAAAATCTAAAATGAGATATGATTATTCCTCATAAATACATCACAGATAGGAAAATGAAGCTCTTCTAAAGCTAAGGGACAATGCTGGTACATGAATAATTGAGTATCAGCTTATCATGAACAAATTAAGGTTATAAATTAAAAGGCAGTTTCCAACCATCAGAAGAGTGATGACCAGAAACAGTTTTCCAACAGGAGTAGTGGGATCACCAGGCTAAACAGACCTAAGGTGGCACTTGATATGTTTGTGAACAGGATACCACAGTGTGATGCCTGAGAAAGCAAGGAGCAAACCTGGTTTTGAAGCATAAAGTTCCTGTTCTGCTGGCAAACTGCATCACACAGCTCCTGATTTTGATGCATTCATTAATCTGGAATATCAAGGGAAATAGATATAAGACCAAATTTTTGTGTACATTGAACATTACATTTTTTTTCCTGCTTTTACTCTGTTCTGGCAGCTTAAGGGAGTATTTATTTAAATAATACTTAGACATACAGTAAGTAAACGTGAGCACACACACCTTGCAGGGTATCTGAGCATGCAAATGTAAAACCTTTACTAATGACAACCACGTTTCTTTAGACAGAACTGGATCCACTAATGAATTGAAAGTCTGCTGATAGTGCAGTAGAGACAGGATGAGACTTTTCTAATCTCAGTCTCCCTATCACCTCTTATTCTCAACCTGGCTTCCCACTTCTTATCATGCCTTCAAAATTTCTTATCTCTGTTTTACATCTGATCAGCCAGGGGATAAAGAAAATCCAGCTGGAACTCAGCAGCTTCAGTTTTTAAAGACTGTTTCTAACTTTTCTGTTCAGCGTGTTGGCTGAACTGCTTTGCCACCCAATTTGAACCATTGCTTTTCCATGAACCTGCTGACACCCTGAAGCCAAATCTTACATAAAATGTTGGGTTTCACAAACAGCATTTTTTCAGCTCAGATATCCTCATTTTACTGATAGGAAAGCTCTAAGTCAGGGTAATTGTCTCACTTGTGCCAGACCATACAATGGAAATGCAGCAACCTTTAATATATCCGTTTCAGCAGGCATGTTAACAGTTACCCTGAATATGCAGAAAAACCTGCAGCAAGCTTGCATCAGGACTTAAGCTAGCAAATCTGCATTGCTTTGCCCTGTGCCACATGGCCTCGTGAGCTCAAGAGCCTGAAATATTAGGCATCGCTGCTCCATGCTCCATTTATTAGTGCAGAGGGTTTATATGGGTTTGGAAATGTCACCGTCCCAACAGACCCCTATAAACACTACCAGGATAAAAGTATGAACAGCAACTCACGCTGAAGACATCTGAGGGCTTTCCATCTGTAAAAAGTCTTAGAAAGTCTATAAATCCATTCCTCTATAAAATACCATGGAGTTCTGCACTGCAGGACCAATGAATCCTTATCAGATTTTTCGTTCAGAATGGAAATCAGAGAACAGCAGTAGGATAAGGAGAAGCAGATTTTTTTCCCTTAGGCTCAGGTATTTTTTCAGCAGTGCTGTTAGTCAAACCCCTCACCTACAAATTACACTGCCACTGAGTATATAACAGCCTTTGCCTATATATCGCAAAAACATAAATCTTAAACATAAATCAATAAAATAATTTTAAAAATTAAAATCCAAATATTATATGTTTCATTAATAAATTACTTGCATGTGTTATTTACTAAAAGTATGATGAATCTCTCTAACAAATTCAACTCTGACTTCCAAGATTTAAACTTCCAAGTTTAAATCAAACGGTAACTGCTAGTAAAGCAAGTAATAAAAAAATGACCTCTCCTTTAATCTTAAATACCTCCATATTTAGCATGATTTGGAAGGCTTATTCTGGGATTGCATAAACCTCTCAAGGATACTTTTCATGCCTACTAAACATACGAATGGTCCGTCTCTCTCATATAACGTACACACCATTGGCTTGCTCCGCATGTATGACTCATGAAGAACAGGGATTTCCATTAGCACATGCTGAAGCATCAATCTAAAGACCCTAAAATGGCCAGAGGGAAAGGGGAAAGGTTCTGCATCTCAAGGGTACTGGGATATGACTGACAACCTTACTGGATTTCATTTCTATTGTTTAGCCCTGACAAAACCTCTCAATTCAAGCTCCAGAAGCTTGTTATTCAGTGAGGGGGAGGTATCGAACATCATGACCTGTTCTTATTTTCCTGGAGTGAATAACGATTACCAGTTTCTTCAAACATGTGAGAAGTTCCAGCAATTTACCTAATTCAGAGAATAGGGTGGGACAAAGGCAGCCTAAAGAAAGCAAAGTACTTAATTAAAATTATGTATGAATCAGAAACAAGCAAAATCCTAAACTTCACGTATTCTGTTGTAAGCCTTCCAGTGAGAAAGCAAAGTCAAATGTGAGCAACATAATGAACAAGCCAAGAGGCAGCTTTGCTTAGGTAGGAAAGTCTTTGGCAGCAAAAGAAGAGGAAAAAATTGCCCAACCCTTCTACAAGCACTCTGCTGCGTAGTAGTAAAAACCAGCTAACCACAGCAGGAAAGAACTTCACCTTTCGCTATGAAACATCTCAGTGTAGGAGTATTATGGGGTTTTATAGGGGAAAAAATAGTATTTATATATATCAAATAGATTTTTTATTCCATATTTTTATATATTTTAGCATAATTTTTTTCCTATCATCCGGCCAGGCTCTTGGACCAGGTCTTCCGATGACATTTGCACCAAACCAGCAGCTGAGCTGCTGCACTGCGTGGCTGAAGTCCTTAGTCACAGAACATTACGGGTGTGACATACTGGCTGCAGAACACAGCACAGGGCCTTGGGATGCCTTTTCTACCATTTCCATGAAGCCCTACAGCAACATTTCCACATCAAAATATATCTTTTTTGAGAAAATGTTTTAAATAGTTCACAGAAAATGTAAGGATTTCGGGTAGCTGTGATGTTTCAGGAGGCAGCGGATCAAAGCATGGTCTCTCTCTCTCTCATCCCCCTTTACCCCTTCCCAGCAGATCTGATTTCAGGGTTGGAAGCCGAGAAGTGCAGAGAAATGTGAGTAAGAAGCAGAGATAAATTAGTAGCAAAAAGCCTTTGTCTAAAACTGGACCTGCGTGGTCCCAGTGCTGGAAATACCTGTATTACAGACTAGTTTTACAAACTGTTTCCAATCAAGTTGGTAAAAATAATACTGTTTCGATCATGCTCTACCAAGCAAAAAAGCAAAATGATTTAATTTAAACATCCAGACTTGCATGGGTGTAATACAGCAGATTCTGGACGCTGAATTTAAAGCAGCTATCTTATCTCTGATGCCTAAACATTTCCGTGTGTACAGACAAAAATATTTCCCAAGAATGGTGGTGGTTTATGTTCTGCAGCTTGCTTCGTCAAGGTCCTTTTCATACAAGTTTAACAGAGCTGTGTCCAACTGAATTAATTTCCGAGTAAAATCATGAAAGTGAGATTAGACTATGGCTATGTGATGAAATTGTTTGCACTCTGTATGTTTTTCTTTGTTCCATGAAGCCTACTGTTTACTGAAAAACAGCAAATTATTCATTTCTTGAGAAGTCCAGTTTTATCTTGAGTCGTTGACTTCCTTCTATGAATAAAAGGAACTTTTCACCTAGACAAAAATCCATACCTCAGTCAGATTTGGTTCCACACACTTCAGTAGCATGAATTTGATTTCTTGTTATTTTTTCCCTGTGATGTCTCACAAATAGCTGATACACTTGCTTAAATCAGACAGGTTCTCCGCTCAGTTTGAACTTTGTTTACTTACATGTTCACAGAGGAACAGAGAGTGCCAAGATTAATTCATTCAGCTTAATTTGCTACCCCATACTCTTACAATGAGTGAGCTCTCACTATGGTTTTTGCAGTTAGTGTGTTTTAATAATGCTGTCCAAGTATGGATTATTAGTCCAATTAAGTGCTTTGGGAAGAGTTTTATGAATACTTCTGATCAACTAAGAACCATGAGTCTTTTGAAAAGGAACATATTGTTACATGAACAAATTGATGTGCAGAATACCCAATTAATCTATTTGGACTTTTTGGTTTGGTGTTTTTTACATGATTTTTTTGTTGTTTTTTCCTTTTTACAATATGACATATGAAATCTAACTCCAAACGCTGGTAGAAAGTAAGAAGGGAAATAATTTTAATGGTGTTTTAATGTATATGTTTTGCTGGGGAGGAAACCAGAGAATTAGCTGAAGCTCTACTTGATCACAGTGGAGTTCTACTTTCTTCTGCAGCTTGTGAATTTGGGTTCCTTCAATAAATGCGAACTGAGAAAGTCTATTAATTTCTAAATGGTCTTGTTTTTCTGAAATGGCAGAACTCCCTGACCTTTACCCAGGTACAACAGCAGTTGATACCACCTGCCTCTCAGCAAAGGGCACCAGATTTCAAAATCATTCAGAGTTGAAGGTAACTATCTAAGCACTAAGCTTCAAACTTTATCAAGTCTACAGATGAAAAACAAGCTATACAGGAGAAGAAGAATGTTCATGATTTACATCATACACGAAGGCCAACACAAACAAAAAGCAAAACAGAACAATAAATTACCCAGCAGTCTGTAAAAAGAAATTTCAGTTAGGCCCAAGTGTGGAATCAAGCTGCTCAGTCCACTCTCTTCCTTGAACCTTTCTTGCTGATGTTTTTTTACGCATCCTGGACTCTCCCGTTATCTGTCATCTGTCTTTACTCCCACTCACGGTGATCCTGCTGTGCTGTGTTAACTCCAATATAGCATCACTATCTGGATCACATTTAGCTGGATGAAATGGAGATTCATCTGTCTGTCTAAATCCTTCTATTAAAACTGGAGGTGGATGATTGCACACTGACAGCCTGATTTACCTTCAGCCCCTGCAAAGCCCAGGATGGGAACTAGGGGAATAGTGAGAAAGACAACGTGCTAACAACCCGTATTAGATATCCTGGAGAGGCCTCAACAGTGGGCAGATACTCCTGTATCTCGTTACAGAATAACTCTAGCGCTGCCTCAGCAGCATCTGGTTCTGGCATTGCTGGAGCCATTATATAAGTGTAAATGTTGCGCTGATCTACACCAGAAGAGAAACTCCTACACCCATCAGGCACTGCAAGAAGATGGGAGTTGAAAGTTTCAACTGGCTTCTATTAGTAAGAGTACTGACTGTCTGGTTACTCGTGTACTTTTTTAGATTATGAACTTTTCACTGTAGGCGTGATGTCTCACTACATACCACATGCTGATCTCAGTGCCTTAAAAATAGTAAGAGGAAGGACATGATGCTTTTTCGTATCTTTGAGCTGTCACTGAGTCCTGCCATGACCCTGCCAGCCCTACAGATGCCAGGGAACAGGCTTGAGTGTGAGAACCCGCCGCACTCTTGTACCTGACAGAAAGCCCATCCCATGCTAAATAAGCAGATGTCCATAACCAATGGGTGTGAGGTCAGTCCTTCTCATTGCTTCTTAAAGTACCTTTCTTCTGTTTGGCACTGAACAGATTCTTGGTGCTTGGTTTCTGGGAATTCCGGCACTGTCAATACCTTTATTCACTGCTTCTATTTTAGTATATTTCGCACTTTTTTCAAGCAAACAAGAATCTGAATGTATATGCATGTAGGGATGTGAAATACTTTCTAAACACTAAGCAATCCGTGCATTGATCGTATAATGAAGCTGCAATACATTCAGTCTTAATCCCGACTACTAGAGGTCAATGGTAAAAATATGATATCCATTTCACAGGAGATACCTTGGCAAGAATCCACCGACCCTACAAAGGAACAGTTACAGTTTTGCTGTTTCTCACCTGATGAGTCAATAGCAGAAGTAGAAACATATCCGAAAGTCATGAGAGCTACCTGTTTTTGCTCCATACCCTAGATCTCATCAATCCCATTCTTTCCTCTCCTTATCCAGTTCCTGTTCACATGTTAAATAGCATCTGGAAATGTGAAAAAAAAAATAAATAAAAAGAAGATACCTACAGATAGCTACCAAAACAGTAGGATATGAGCATGTCCCAGGGCACTAAAGTTGAAAAAACCTTTGATGAATTAAAAGATGCAATATTAACAATATATAAATACAGAGAAAATACCAAGAAAGCTTGGAGACTATGCTGGATAGCAGATTCTGCTGATCCTGGCTTCTTCAAAGCACTCTCAAAAGTCTTCAGAATATATTCAATAGTATTACTCTTCAAAACTAAGGTTAGCACATACTACCTTAACAAATAAATAATGATAAGAGGGTCCCCATAATTCAAACACATACGGCTGGTGTGGTACATGTTAGGATTTTGCTACATTACATACATAAGCAGTGTTAAGATTTGGGCATTGAGGAGTTTCTCACTGATCTTTTGGAACATAATAAATATCAAACAATATTAAGAAGATAAATTTGTCAATCAAGGCTTATAAGAACTGATAATATTTTCTGACTAAAAGATAGCAGACTTTTTAAAATATAGCTCAACAAACTATCTGATTCAGGAAATCTGTATCTACTGAAACTCCTAGAAAAAGACATTGTTTATCCTCAGACTTTTGGACTTGGTTTGATAACAAATGGGATGAAAGGCTTCATAGGATAAAGGATGCTTCTGAAATGCTAACAGTGATGTGCATTTTTTCCTTTTATCAGTCTGCGGTTAGCCCTCATAACCTTTTCAAAGCGGAGTACCAGAGTATTTCTATTCCTAAAACTGAAATAAGAAATTACTACAAAAATGAATTTCAGCTGGAATACAGCCAGTTATTAGCATCAAAACTTTTTACAGCTCATGTCACTGAACTCAGGGAATACTCTTTGTGAGTGACAACATCATAGAAGGCTTTATTTTTAATCATCAAAAAAGCAAACAACTGCAACAAAATTGCAATAGCTGACACTTTTTTTCACCTGTGCTCACCTTAAGTATAAGACAAAATACATGTCCTGAAGGAAATTACTACACACTCTCCTTTCGAGATTCAGCTGGTTTTGTTACTTTCTTGACTGAAAAAATTAAATCTTCCTTCTGAATCTTTTCGAAGATGTAGGTAATACTAGCCTCTGCACTCAGTGTTAAGTAGCAAAGGCCAAGGTTTACTCAGCCATGGCCAACTGATGTGCTGTTGGCTTGTAATCAGACACTAAAAAGAACAGAAGGCTTAACCAAATTTAATTTGCTATTTTATTTATCCTTATGCTGCTCCTTTATCATACAAGTATTACACATTTATATTATACAGTTAGAAAAACAAGACAATGTTTAGAGCTAGTTTATGAGCTAATCTGACAAATAACCATCAATCCTGAGATGCAAAATAAATCACTGAAGTAGGATTCCGAGTCATTGTTTTTTTTCTGACCTAGTCTGGGACAGAAACAGCAAAGACTGCCATTAGAGATTATAGTATTCAGTAACGCTTGCCAGCTCAGTAGCTGATGGCAGTAATGCTGTGTCAGTGACTGTTTGGTGAAAAAAAACCCCGTACAACAAAAAAACCCTGTCATCTCCAACTGCATGAAAAAGCAAAGAACTTCTTAAAAGTAAACTCAAGCATTGAAATCTGGCAGTCTTCTATTTCCAAGATGCTTCTCAGTGCTCAACAGGGAATGATGACATCTGCAATCTGTTTGATTACTTCTTGTGATCATTTATTCCTTGCAAGATCTGGGCTTGATCATCTCCACATTATTGTCTTAGCAGTGTTCATGGGATCAGACCATTTTATCTGATACTGTAGATCTCATCATCGTAAAATTAAAACTTCTGAAGACTTTGCAGCATTGTTTTGGCACTCTCAGAATAACTCCTGCTGTCATCCTTCTTAGGAGACTTGACTCTAAGTAAGATTATTGCTGGGCAAGAGCCTGCAGTGCTACAAATTAGGTCATTAATTGTAAGTTCAAACCCTATGATTTGGCAAAGACCGTTTTGGATAAATAGGCTCAGTGACTGCACTTGGAGTCTCCTTTTAGGAGCATATTCATCATGGGTCATATTGTTAAGCATAAACTGCTGCATTTTTGGTACATTGATTTTAAAAATATATTTCTAGGTATTCTGTATATAAGGATGCTGCAGCTTTACTCAGTTGACTCCAGAGAACCTCATAAAAAATTAGGTGCAGAGTCTGATGCCACATTCATTCTTAAAATGGTCATTGACAACTCAAATTTCTGCACTTTGGAACCATAACTATGTCTTTTAATCTGAGATGAATATATATTAATTTTCTAATAAATTTTCACATATTATATGATATGCATATAAGTAGTTTTCTGCAAAATAGCAGACATGGAGTCAAAGAACATCTTCAAGATTATCTGCGTCTGAACCCCTTTAATTTGTCTGATCACTTAGGCATAACAGAAGTCAGAACTGAGCTCATAAATTCCATTCTTTATATATTTATATACTGATTCATTTAGAGGCTCCCTGTCAAAACCATCAGTCACCTCAGGACACAGCATCAACAGACAACTAATGTTACATTTAATGCCAGGTACTCGTTAATGAAAACTAAATAGAAGCAAGGGCAGTGATGCAAACACACTACTGTTTCTCAGATAGTTTAGGGACAACATGAAAGGTAAAGCTAAAAATGCTTTTGTATGACTACATTTCATTTGGTCTTCTTGGCCTACATGTAATGCCCACAGTAGTGCTTAACTTACTTAAAAGATATTTACCTCTGATCCTCACAAGACTAAATTAGGGAATATGCAAGAATCAATGAATGTATTATGTGGAGTATATGTACAACTCTACTGCAACTAGAAATTTCTACACTCTCAGTTCTGCAGACATCTGACTTACTCATAAATTTCAGTGAAGTGACTGAGCAAAGAACAAGTTCAGTACTTTTACTCTCTGTTGGGAAAAAAAAAAGATAATTGGTACATCCCAACTGTGTTTCCTCTTCCTTTGTCAGAGTCAGCCCGATATTATTCAGGAAGAGGGACAATGCTGTGTGATCAAGACCAGTCACACTGCAACAATATCTGATAGGCATCTACCATTACATAAAGTAACAATAAAGTATTATAAAGTTTGTAATCCAGCAACCAAATTATTGGGGAAAAAAAAAAAAATCAAAATTCACATACAACAGAAAAGAACAAAGTAAATTAAATTCACTTTCTCGTATCAAGAGTTTATCCAGCTCAAGTAGCAAGATTCTTTAGCTTAGCCCGCCTTGAGACTTTCAGCTGTTTTCACAGGTGTGGAGTAAAACACACATTATAAAAGTATGCAAATAAAACAAGGCCAAGGGAATAATCTATCAGTTGATCGGTGGGTTGTTCTGGTGTATAACTGATAAAAAGCAGGACAAAACATGTTATAAAAGCAGCATAGAAGAACTGAAATCCTGGGGTTTTTTCTTTAAGAAAAATGTGGGCGCTCTTGGTTCTCATAGGTGCTGCAGCTGTTTCTGCTGACCTGCAGGATCTTGCCTTTGATGGGTAAGAACAGGCAGCAAGTTTTATAGTTGCACCATTTCTTCTGCATGAGCAAAAGCCGTTCAACTGACTGACTGACCTGTTTCAAATCCAATCTTTGTGTCCCCCTTCAGGCAGAAGGTGTTTCGTGTGTTTCCGCAGAATGATGAGCAGGTGGAAATCATCAATTCCCTTGCCAGCAACATGCAGGTAAAGAACTTGGGGAAGGGGCTATATTGCATTTGAAAGGAACATTTCTCCTTTTGTTCAACTAACATATATCTTAAAAAAAAAAACAAAACATGCTGCTGAATTAAAGACCTAATCTTGATTCCATTCAAGTCAGCTGGAGTGTTTCTTCAGAAGGAACAGGACGAGGTGATAAAGCCAGAGCTATGCAAATAGATTCCAATACCTTCCTAGAAAGGCTGGTTAACCCAGTCTGAATATCGAAGTGCCCACCAGAATTTATTAATAGAATGAGTTAATCTGAAATGCTGTATTCAGTGTGGGGTGCTTTCAAGAATGTATTAAATAAAACATGGAAATTCCAACTACCAGAACTTTTACCATTATAGGCAAAATATTTTGCTCATGTAAATAATCTAAAAATCCACACTCCCAACAGATTGAACTTTTCTTTGGCCTCTAGTCTCTCATGTCATCTTTTCTTTGACTTTCCTTTAAAGCTTCCTTTCTATCCAACCAAGCTGCATGTTTCTTACTGACCTTGATGTAGATATATGATGACACAATGACACGAGAAAAAACAATAAAGACAGAAAATGTGTTTTCAATATTTCTCTTCAGCTTTGATGTTGTAAAATAGCTGTTGGTGAAAAAGACACCATTATCTGTAGGATGAAAGGATGGTATTTTTAACGAAGTACAGATGTGGAGAACTATCATCAACAGGCTAGAATAGCGTGCTGAAACAGTATTCTGTAGAAGAATATACTATTGGAATGGTGTGCCAATATTAAGAAAATTAATATACCATGCTTGCTTTTAAGTGTGTAGTATAAAGGGATTGTTTGTTTTCTTTTTCTTTTAAGCAAAGAAAATATCCCTGGACTACCATTGTTATACAAAGCAACCAGTCAGGACTGATGTAGTAGTATATCCTGGAATAGTCATCTCACTTGAAGACACGTAGTTCATGAATATGCCCACCAGCCCCATTTTCCTTTACATTCATGAGATGAAAGGCTGAAAAGGCATTATGTTGGCAAACCAGCTTTGCTTTCATTGGGGTTTAATAGGGCGCTAAATCCAGAGGTCTGGAAGCTGACTTTGGCAAAAATACGTGAAATAGTAATAGCACTGTCATTTGTCCATCCTGAACTAAACATCTTCCGAAGGCACAGGTTCCTCATACCAACTTTAGTGAACAGAGTCTTAAAAGCACTCGTACAGACAACAGTCTTTCCCAGCTGATTTATGTAAAGTATTCATGTAGCGTCTCTCTACTGCTGAGTCAGGAGTCCATTTCTGTCTAATGCTTACAGGCAAAAACCTCCAATGAAATCTGTACAAAGAATGAAAGAAGTTGTAAAGATAATTATAATATTCACAAGTCTGTATGTACTCAGATGCTGTAGAATACTTGGCATTTGTGAAACTGTCACTGCCATCTCCAGACTTCTGCCACATAAATTGCAGGGCCTAATAAAATCTTCTTAATCAATTTCCAGTTAAAATTTAGGTTGATACTTCTGGCAAGCAAGGTTAGGTCAGTGTAATAGGATAGGAAAGAAATTCGGTATATTAATCACAATCAACATCACCATCACACATACACTCACCTAAAAATCATAGCCATATGTATGTTTTTATTTGTTTATGTATTCATTTGGCCTTCCTTCAGGTTGACTTTTGGCAGCCAGACTCTGTCACACTGGTAAGCCCACAAATGCAAGTTGATTTCCGAGTTGAAGCTGACAAGTCTTTTGAGGTTGAAGATCTTTTGAAAGAAAGTGGAGTGGAGTATAGGTAAGTTTGTTCTCACTACTGTATTTTGAATAGAAGGAGATTAAACACTGGGGAAAACGTGTTTGATCTTTTCATATTTGTCAACTGATCTTCTTGTTACAAACTTCATCCCTGCTGTGGATGCCTCTACTGGGTTCAGCTTTCCTATGGCAGTTCAAATGGACTGTAGCTGCTTTGTGTTAAAGGGGTGAGGTGAAATGTTGATAGAGGTAAGAGACAGGAAGCAAAGACTCACTACCAGGAATTTCCCCGAGGTGAAAGCTCACTGCAGTACACAAGGCTGGAGTATGGAGGGGACAAGAAAGATTTACCACTACAGACAAAATGCGGCAAAGGTCTAGAAAGAGCCAGAAAGCACACCAAACGGGTTTGCATGATAGTATCGGGGAACTGAAGTCAGAAAATGGTGAGCCCCAAGGGCCACCATGAGGGGCTCCCCACTGAGCTCTCTAAGCTGCAGAACGATAGCTAGAGGGGCAAAAAAACCCAACTGGTGACAAAGAGAAGACAGTTGCCAGGTGAAGGCCAAGGGAGTGGGGAGAACAGATTCCCAGGACAGCCTTGGAGTTACTCAAGTCACACAGCAGATCCATGGCAAGGATTTGTCCAAAGAGAGAGCTCTTAATTGGCTTAAATATTTCATAAGTATATTACCCAGAAGTAGAAAAGCCCTGAGTTTCCATGACCGAATACAACTGCAGCATAAGTAGAGGGAATAGACCACACTGCCACATTACACCTCCCTGAGAATGGAAGCATTGTAGTGGGTAGCACTGAGGGAGGGTAAGGAGAAAAAAGCAGGACTGGGCAACTGCTTATACTTCGTGTCTTCCAGTTACTATGCAAGCATTAATCGAGGATGAGAAGTTGACTTTGGGCTGGAGTGGAGTGGGGCTGTCTGTCTTCATTGCTCCTTTAGCTCCATCTGAGCTTTGCAAATTGGCTCGGCCCAGCTTGATTATCAGGCTTCTTCGATGTGTAATGGATATTCTGTCAACATCATGTACTCAGATACTGAAAGTCAGTGTTACTTGATCAAATTCTCATGACTTCATTTGGCTGAGTGCAGAGTTTTTGTCTCTCAGCCCCATTGTTGTTGCTAGCAGACCAAATTCCTTCATTGGACACCACACAGTTCTCACTAAACATAACTTTTATGATCTGCTAAATCCAAGGATGATCCATCCCTAAACTTACTGGCCTCATGTTAACCATGTCTGATTTGGATGCCGCTGGGGGAACAGAATCTAAAAACATTCTAGAAGAAATCATTTTCAATAATGCCACAGCCTGCATACAGCACAGGAATCCAGTTTCAGTGGAATTTCCTCTGGCAAAGGAGGAGTTACTCTACATGTGTTAATTTTTCCTATAATATTCATGAACTCCTTCAGGTCCATGCACAAATCTTTTGATTGCAACAAAGGCCATAATGTCTGGAAGGTGTCCCTGACAAACTTGAGTGGAGCGTCCTTGTCACAACCCAAGCCGTTACAATTCTTTTGAAGTGCAGCTGCAGTGCCGTGACATCATGTCAATGTAGTCATTTGCACTGTTTGTTCTGAAGGCTGGTGGCGCCTCACAAACTGGCCTCCTGCTCTTCTATCCAAATCACAAATGATCAAGGACATATCCTGTCTGAGTAAGATTTGTAAGAATGTTAAGACAAGCACTGGAAAAACAAGAGGACTTCATTTTTTGATAGCCAAGGTTGAAATATAAGCAAAAGGTCCTCAAGAGTATGCTCGACGATGAGCTGTGCCTTTGTGTCAGCCCCAGGGAAAGATGAACAGGAGAGATCCAACCAATCCTGACAGGGTGCTGGGGTTTTCTTGCCATTGTGTGTTCTACTTTAATAGCCCACCTCACATGCGGTAAAGGAGCTTGGAGGACGGATAATGCCACCTGCAATAGAGTTGGCAAACCACACCCAAACTTCGGAAGCTTGGTTTGACAAAGAATTTCATCAGGCAAACATCTCTGGGTTGCTGCATGGGAGTGTTACGTTGCTGCAGTACTGTTACTGTCTTCCAGTGCCGTAAGTTCAAGAGAGGGCCCTTTTCCTATTGAGGCAGAGGCAATCTGGCAACATGAGGTCAGCCCAGAGCTCGTTTTCTACACACGCTCTGTCTCAGCATTGCCATTCTTCCTAAAGCAAACTGTTGCCACCCTGGAGGTTTGTTACTATGGGAGTAAGTAGGCAGGTGCTAATTAGGAGGAAGCTGTTGCTCCCTGATCATTCTCGTGGCAAGGCTGAGGCAGGAAGTAGGTTGAAACTTGAACCTAATATATCTTATTTTCAAATGCATAAATCAATCCCCCCCACGCTTCACTTCACAATCCATGCGGCCTTAATTCCAGGAAGCCCCTGAAATGTCTACCTGGTGCTTACTTTCCTGCTAGCAAATTGTGCTTCTCTTTACACTTTTCATGGTGCCTTATTGCAGAGTTCTGATTGACAACCTGCAGGCTGCACTGGACGCCCAGTTTGACAGCAAAGCTCGTACCACCGGACACAGCTATGAAAAGTACAACAACTGGGAAACGGTAAAGTCTAGAAGTTTGCCACTTTATTAGCTCAGTACCTTAGCCTCTGTAGTCAAAATGGCTTCTGATATGCTTCAAGCCTTCTTCCCTTTTCCTCTTCTGTTCCAACCATTAATATGATAACTCCTTCTCCAAACTTTCCTTCCTTTTCTCCTTTATTGCTCATTACCCAGTTAATCTGTATAACCCATCCCCCTACACCTATTTCCTCTACTTCTGCTCTCAGTGCTGCAAAGAAATTCTGGCAGAAACCCAATGACCACGCTGACATGCTTCACTGCTAGTCTTTCCTTTTCACTCCTTCTCCCATCTGCTCTGCAAAAAAAATTGATTCCATTCCTTGCCCCAATTCTAACTCATCTTCCACCATAAGCTCTCCCCTCCTCACTCCTTTTTTCGCAGCCATGCTCATTTTACCTGACACGTAATCTTGACCATGTCACTCTTCACATCTTTGCAGTGGCTCCTTATGATCCATTGCATCACAGTTCTTATACTTAAAAGTGTGACAATCTCCCCTTAATGTCTTTCCTTGCAAAAATCTTTCATTTTTGTGCTGATCATTGCCCACTAAGCACCTGTTACATTTTCAAACAAGAAAATTTGTATTTCCTCTCCAAGTGGTATCTATAGATCATAGACAGAACTAATCAATTTTCTTCCACCAGAACTCTCCTAAAAAACCCCAAAAGTCTCCTTTTACAAGGCTATTTAAAAATAACAAAAGCTCCTCTGACTTTTCAAAGGTTATTGGCATACAAAAACCCACCAACATCCATAACGTCAACCATTATTTCTAGTACTCTCTTGCCAGTTTGTCTAGATCTGTCTGCTGTTTCCCATCTTTTTCTTAGTTCATAGGTTGCTCTTTGGGCATGAAATGCTTTTTTGTGTGCATGTGACTTTTTTGAGAGCTTCTGAAGGCACTTGTAACAAAGGGTATCTGCTCCAATATTAAGACAAGAAAGGCTGTTACTACTTCCCTTAAATAATAAATAGAATGAAGGAGATTTTCTTTCTTTTGTATCTGGCATTGGTGGACTGTTCCTACAAATCCCTGTCCAGCACTTCTCTCAGTAATTCAAGAACGATGATGAATAAAAGAGCCGTGAAACTGAAAAACTTTACAACATGTAGAAGGTTTGAGGCATTCAATCTACTTAGCTTAACAAGAAAAACTATTTTGCTAAGGGAGTTTAAGGGTTGACAAGGTCATAACTATACAGGGTTAGCATTCAAAGAGTTTTGTAATCCCCCAGCCATACTCCAATGACGGGTTTAGATAAATTCATACTAGAAGATCTTAATTCAAACATATAGCTCTAGTACAAGTAGGAATTAATTCTTGGAAATCTACAACTATATTAAATATTAGGTCAAGTTAGGTGCTCAGAAGGACCGTTCTGGCTTGAAGTCTGTGAATTAATTACTCTGGACCTGAAGACAGAGACGTCAGTAAACTTAACCTCCTTATTAAACAGATAGCTGCTTGGACCGCTGATATTGCTGCTCAGAACCCAGCCCTTGTCTCTCGCATTGTAATTGGGGAAACATATGAAGGACGGCCAATGTACCTTCTCAAAGTAAGTGCTTTGATTTCTTTGTGCCAGGCTTTTCCTCTGTTAACCTGCACAAGATTGTGATGTCTATTAAAACACTAATGATGCTAAGATAGTAATATACATTTTGCAGAACATCTAATACATTTTGTTGACTACTACTATGATTTATTCACCCTTTAAGATTTTTTTTTAAAAAGGGGCATAATGAATTATTAGAAGTTCAGACATAAAAATTTAACCACGCTCCTGAGAGCTATTTGAATGATCATCTACCTTTATGTTGTCTCCATCTGTTGTTTGTAAACCCATTTACTCTGAAAGGATCTATAAATGTCAGTCCCTCTAGCAACAGGTAACAAATTTGTTTGTATCTTATCTTCATCATATATAATTTTTTGGCATAACTAAGATACGATGACTTAAATAAAGGTGAAAGGATTAAGATTACTTGCCCAAAATTGCATAAGCATTTACAATAATGTATCAGTCAAGCAAACAAGATCAACTCTTAGCAACACTACAGGAAATAAATCAACAGTGCAGAATAATCAAATAATTGGGGGGGAAGAAGCTTACCTACATTAATAAAAACAAAATTATTAAGAGTCTATTGTTTTAGCTTGACTATCATGGTCAGCTACAGCTGAGAGCACTTCATAGATTTCCATTTAATCAAGGGATGCTATATTTGTATAAAGTTTGACTTTTTAGGTCAGCAAGCTGACTGACTTGTTCTGCATACAAATTATTTTGTTCAAGACCTCGGTTTTCTGTTGTTTTTTTTCCTAGATGGGAAAAAGGGGTCCAAATAAGAAGGCCATCTTTATGGATTGTGGTTTCCATGCAAGAGAGTGGATCTCCCCTGCTTTTTGCCAGTGGTTTGTGAAAGAAGTCAGTAAGCTTAACGATGAAAAAATATTTTACAAAACGCAGCTATGTTTAAGAAAATCTTAAGCGAGCAGTAAGAGCTAAGGCCACTGCAGATTGCCTTTTTACCTCTAAATACCTGTCCGCACATCCCTTCTCTCACCTCAGATGGTTAGGGTGTAACTACTTAAACCAGATCTTAATGGTCAGACCTGTAATCTTTCAGCATCTTAAGACTACCTAAAAGCATGTGTAAGAGGTACTGACAACTACAAGGGTTACTTACACAGCCTATAAATTCCTTTTTGCACCTGTAGTCAGAGAAAGGTGAGAGACAAGCAAACAGGTCTAGTAATACTATAAACATAGTCATGTTCTTTACAGTCGTAAGGAGTAGGGAATAAGGAAATTCAAGGGCACGTCAGAAGGCATCTGAACACACGTCAGAACAGCCGACTTCCTTCGGCGTCACGTGCTGTATTCCCTGCACCCAGCTTTACTCAGTTAGGCAACAGAGAGGGTGGAAACCTACCCTCAGCTAAGCACAGAGTGCGCTGAGGTTATGCACCCAAGAGAGGCGGAAGACTATAGATGAAGCTCCCTAAACTCCACTCAGGAAGAGGGAAATGCATACACATCCCTTTGAGCTGCCACTTCAAGTTGTACAGAATGGTTTCTAAAACATAGAACCATATTCAGGAAAGAGCTGCACAGGTGAAATTAGCTTCACTTCAGGCTGGGATACTTTAGGCCTTGAACTAAACAATTTTATCATCTCTTTGTCTTTTCCTTCTCCTCACCACCAATATAAAGCAGGTGGAAGTTACCAAATGCTGCACAGTCTTCTCTACAGAGAAGAGGTATATTCCCCCTCAGCGGGGGGAGATCAATCAACTTAGCAGAACAACTCACTGATTGAATCTCAAATTTTGTAAGAATTCCTGCTTGAGGATTAAAAAAAAAAAAACAAACAACAAACCCAGAAGCAGCAGTTGGGATTTAAAACCCAAGTAAAGGAAAGCCAAAGTACGTGAGTGAGCCATGCTGGCAGAGGTCTTGGTGGCAAGTATAATCTCAGTCTTATCAGACAGCCATGCGGTTTTGTGTAGGGAGCAGTGGAAATTGAAAGTGACATCTCAGTGGAGTCAATGGGAATGTGATTTCATTATCTTTTAATAAGGCTGCAGACAGTATGTGCTACCATTTTTCTTTTAGCAATTCACGTCACTACAGCTGTCATTTTCACTGTCTGGTCACTTAATTCATGGGTGTACCTGACACCAGCAGTGGCTCTGCGCAGTGGATCCAAGTGTGGATAGGCAGAAGTGCTTTAAAAGCACAGTCCTCTGAACGTCATCAGGGTTTACTTGGGATTGCTTCTAGACATAAAAGTAAAAAAAAACCCTGGAGAAAAACATGAGTAAGGTGGATGTTATATGTATCTCCAAAAAAACCAAGCAGAAAAAAAACAAAACAGGAAAAAGTAAGTTCTAATGATCTGAAACTGCTTTTCTAGATTCTACATCCAACCTTCCCACTTGCTCGTTACAGGACAACGGATGCCTTTCTCCACTGTATTGCTCCCTGTGTTGTCCTTTATGTCTGTGTAAAGTAAAGGAAACATGGGTGCAACGTACTTCTTAGAGCAAATTTCCATGATCATTGCAGGCTCCCTTGACACCGATATAAATCTGTGGACAAGTATACAAAGTGCCAGGCCATGAACAATCGGGATATACAGGTTTATGGCAGGAGTTCTTATGTTTGTTATTCAATGTATGTGTCTGGAAAAGTGCAGGGAAAAAATCTGCCTCCCTGTGAATACGTGCATCCACAGCATTATGACTGGAAATGTGTAAGGATGTTCTTTGGAAATATTCTCTATAATTTTGGTTATTGATGAAATTTCTCTGCACAACAAATATAAAAAATGGGAATAATGATTTTTTCCTTCTCACATAAATTAAACCCAAACCTTTAAGGTGACAGGATGTAGGGAGAATATATGGACAGGAACTTTGCTCTATCTTTAAAAAAGAAGCTAGTAGATGGAAATCTCTTTCCAGTGATTTATTATCCTGTTCAAAATCAACATTGCTTTACCATATAATTTATCTACCAGAATGAGATGGCTTTCTAACAGCAGTGTGGTTTGAGTCAGTGTAAATCCTCTAAGTACATGTAATATCACAGAGCTGCCATCTCATGTGGTGGAGTGACCTGGATGACTCTGCCCACCACATTCATTAATTCCCGATCCAGGCCCAGGCCTTTAAATACACACAGGAGATACAGATCTATGAAGGCATCATCAGCTTTTTCTACTTTTTTTCCAACTAGGCTCTTGAGACCTATGGAAAAGATACTGTCATGACCACACTTCTCAACAGCTTGGACTTCTATGTTTTGCCTGTTGTTAATATTGATGGTTACATTTACACTTGGACAAAGGTCAGTACATTCTTCTTTCTCCAGAAGAGTATTGCTGGAAAAGCCAACTGTTAGAACTTTCTCTTAGTTTTGATCTATGCTCCACTGTTCTATTTCAGGACCGCATGTGGAGAAAGACACGCTCTAAAAATGCTGGTAGCCGTTGCATTGGTACAGATCCCAACAGGAATTTTAATGCTGGCTGGTGCAGTAAGTGTCTCCTAACAATAGCTGCAAGGGATCATACAGAGGTGCAATAGCCAAGGTGTTTAATTATGGATTTTCCCTACCTGATGGTTGGTCCAGCTCAAGCTGGAGTGAAGACCACCAGTCTCCATTGTGGAGTAGCTTGTGTTAAATTTTTGGGGCAGTTTTGGGCAAAAAACAGACTTTGGTTACTCACATCATCAGTATGGCTACTTCTATGAACATATATATACACACACATGTGCATATATATAGACACTATATATCTACATACATATACACATCTATACACACACACTTCTGTGAGTTCAGAACAGAAACTGAAAGTTTTCTTTTGGTTGGTTTCACTCAGTGGAGAGGGGTCTCTTTTGAGTGGTTTCCACTTGGCTGTTTCCTGGAAGTGTCCTAGAAATGGGGGAGATATGCCAGGAGGGGACTGTTAAGTACTGAAGCAAATCAATATCCCAAATCACCTACATAATATAGGGCTTGACATCAATACTCATGTTCTTCCAACTATGCACACTGTACAGGGCATATTTATTTAGTGCTATGTCACGTTGCCCAGCATCTTAACTACACAATAAAATATTCTCTCCTCTGATATGGCATGTGTGTCAGTAGGATTTCCAAGGCTTATCTACAAAAGTGGTGTAACATGACTGTCCTAACAACCAAATTTTTCATTAAATACTTATTAAATTCACCTTTCTTCCCAGCTGTTGGGGCCTCAAAAAACTCCTGTGATTCCACTTACTGTGGCTCTGCACCTGAGTCTGAAAAGGAGACCAAGGCTTTGGCTGATTTTATTCGTGAACATCTTCCTACAATCAAGGCATACTTGACGATTCACTCCTATTCCCAGATGCTACTGTTTCCTTATTCGTATACTTACAAATTACCATCGAATTACGAGGAACTGGTAAGTCTCTTTGTCATTTTGACATAATGAAAAGAATAAGTAAAAATCATCACTTGCTGTTTAGGTCCATTTAACTTCAAGCAGTTTCTTTAACATCTGGAAAGAATCTGTACTGCCAGTTTTTGAAAATTCTTCAGTCTTTCATAGTAAGAACAAGGGAAACAGTGATGGCTTCAAGATAGTTCAAGCACAGGGTAAACTCAAGAGCCTTATTTAATTTCCACATACGTAATGAATTTGCCACAAGGTCAGGTTTGTCTTCCAGTCATGCTATACAGAAATCCACTACTCTGTGCAGCACTGCTTTGCCCTGACTCAAGAGGTTGCTGTGTATGTAGCTTTAATACTTTACATAGAAACATTATGCCCTGTAAGTCAAGCTAATAGCTTGATAGATTGTAATATCTATGAAATGACTGAACTGGTATCATCAACAGCAGACAAGGATCTCTGTCTACCACTTCCTAACGACCCTTAGTTCTCACTGGAGTAAAACGGTGAAACTCCTATTGTTACAGGTTCAGGACAACGAGGCAGTTTTTTTCAAAAGTATAATTAAAAACAGTTAGATACACAACAGGTAAAAAGTTTCAGTTCTGAGGCCTTTCTAAACAGGCCTGGATTCAAACACACCTTTTATTTGGAAGAGGAGAGGATGAATGTGGTGTTTTAAAGGACAACGCCTCTTTTATTCATCCTAGAGAAAGGCCACACCCTAATGCCATTTAAGTAAGATAACAACAGTCTGCAATATTTTTTTTTTTATCCTTAGAAACAGAGAGTGGGGTTAAAACTATTAAATGTGTATAAAAGTTGTAAACATTTTATAAGGCCAAAAATCAGCAGTCACGAATAATAAAATGACTTCAGTTCTCTGGCATATTAGCAATTAGAAGCTGTTGTCAGGGAAAGCAACATAGCAAAACAAAACAAACAAATCTTGATTCCCCCCCTTTCCCGGATGCTGCCAAAAGTCCAAGGCAACAACACTCTGTGTTGCTCTGCTGTGCAGGTTTGACAGATTTATGAGTGCTCCCAAATAGATGTCATGATTCTGAACCACAAATACAAACTGGGGCCAACAGTGAAGTTTGTTACAGTTTTTACAGCTTAAAAGAGAGGATGAAATTTAGATGAAGATTTTGTTTTCTGAATTTATATTCCAGAAATTTTTAATTGTAATTATTCCAGGGAACTGTAGTAATTTCTTGTCTTCAGTTTTTACAAAAGCTTCACATTTCACTCACTGCAGTTCAGTCTAAAGTAATGAAACAACACAAAACCCTTGAAGCTGCTTTGTTGTCAAGATCACAAAGTTCCCATGTGTTAAAAATTTGCATGACATTCTGCCCAATTTTTTGAATCAAGAGCAAATGTGATGAAACATAACTAAGAGTACAGCAAATTTCTCACAGTCTTAAATGGAAAAAGCTTACCTTGACAGCTCATTTTTAAAACAATCCTTAACAATAGGAAAGAACCTATGTGCTTTTCTAGGTTTTCAAATTCTTTTATTAAATTAAAATTTTATATTAGCAATGTTCTATTCTAATAGACAGTAAAATTTAATGAATCACCCATACTAAGGTTCTACAATTTTTATCAATAAAAACTCTTCTTTCCTGCCATGGAGGACAATTCTGCTATTACCATTCAGCATAAAAAATAAATAGCTCAGGAATGCGGGCTATATATTTCCCTTCAACCATTTGATTTCACTTTATAAGTTAGTCTTTCCAACATCACTTTATCCTGTATTTTAAATCCGGCACACTGAGCCCAGAGGGAGTTCCATTATTTTCCACTACAAAGCAATCGCAAATCTCACCACCATGACAAGATGACCTTATGAGTGTTTTTCACGTCTTAATTAAGGGAAAATATTTCCTCTATTGGCGATCCCAACAAAAAGACAGCAGGATCCCAGAGGTGTTCAACTTGTGCAGTATCTGATTTTAACAAGGGAAGACTTCTTGCCAAAAATCCTTCTTTTGGAAAATGAGTATCACCCAATCAACATTGCCTGTAGTTGGGATAATTAAACAGAAAAGGCCTAATTCACTCCAATGTCAGTGAATTAAATAGAAAGACTGACTTCAACAGGCTCTGGGTCAGGTTCGAAAGTGCAGCTTTTCAGGTTACTTCAAATAACTAAAACACATTCATTTAAGCTGTGACTAAAGGAAATTTAAGATTTTCAATCAACAATTGTACTTGCTTGAAATGAGACAGCTACCTAAAGAGGTATTATTTTGTATGCCAATTGTTGTGTTTCATGTCTAAAAGTTCTGTCTAGATTTAGAATTTAAAGAAATGCTGAAGAATGAGAATCTCAACTTTTAATAGAAAATGTTTGGGCAAATAAAAGGATCACAAACCATTTTGCAAATGAAGAAGCAAAATTTATAGTGCCATTATCTTAGATGTTATTTTTACTCTGACAGATCTAATAAACTAAAGGAAATATAGTTGCAATTTCTTATCTCTTTCAGTGAGCAACTGGACATGTGCTTAAACAAAACCTCACATGTCTGCTTATCATTAACAACATTTTGTTCCATTGTATTTAATTAAAGGTAGCATAATACTATGGGGCTTATGCTGCATTCCAGTGTCTGAGATATAGAAGGGGACAAAAAGTGAGTAATTTGAGATTGAAGACACTAAGTCTGCAGAAGAGAAAGATCTAGAGAACGCTTGTACCTTCCTTTCCTGCAAGCGGGGACTCAAAAGACCTCTTCTGTTCGCAGCCTCAAGAAATCACCAGAAGGCATAAAACCATTCTGGTTTTGGGTTCTCAGGTAGAACAGGGCACTCTGAGAATCCCAGACATCCTTTACGTTCCACTGCATTGCTACAGCAAATCAGAACAACCTCAAAGTTATTGTAACTTAGTTTGAGTCGGGGATTAGAACTATCCCTCAACCACCCCCGGCCCTGGGGCATAAAACATGATGAAAGTCACGCACGTCCCTTCCTTCCCACAACTTCCCACTCTTCTCCTTAGATGCAAGAGGATCTCTGAGGATGCCACAAGGATTTTCCCAAAACTTTTCTCCCTTTATTCAGGGTTGTTGTTTTGCTTTTCCCCGCACTCCTGGGGTGTTGCACAAAACTTTCACTGTTATCCAATCAATACTTGAACAACAAAAATAAAAACACTCAAGGCAGGAAAATCTAGGTCAGGAATTTCTCAGAAGTTACGCAACATTCTTGTGATGACACCCTGAAAGAAATATATCCTCCTTTTTGGTGAATCACATTTTGCCTGCTTCATAATCCTCTCTTGACTCATTCTTTACTATACCCTGGAGTGTTCTCCTGCACACAGAATACACACTTGAATCCATCTCCTACAAAGAATCGAAGCATTAGCTTTTCACAATTAAAAAATGTGCTTGGCAAGACCAGTATCTCTCCACACCCCAAAGAGATTCCTTTCATCTTTATTTTACTATTCACATTTTTGTCCTCTTGCAGTAAAGAACTCTGTATTTAATCTCACTTTTCATAAACAGTTCAGCCGATATTTTTTAATCGGTTCATATTTTGGCCTTAGCTTCCTATTAGGTCACCCTACACTTTCCTCATTTTCAGCAGACAAATCTAGCTTTATCAGTTCTTGTTTGTATTTGAAGTGGCTCTGAACTATGATTTGATAGAGCAAAGGAATGTGCATCGTGCCCTTCCTTCCTTTCCAGGTTCAATTCCATTTCTCAGTTAAACAACAAACTCAGTGCCAAATACATGTCTGCAGCCAGCTCATACTCATTGTCAGATTAATGTATGCGTATTATTACAGTTTGGCAGGCTGCAGAATATTATATTAATTTACAACCCAAGATAATTTTCTAGACATGGGATTTCAGTTCTTATTACTTGAAGGCGTACTGGCCACATTGGTTATTGTTTAAGCTCACCGAAATTCACCTTCCTTATTGGGTTGGTCTAGCATTTCATTTCCTCTTGAGTGCTTAGAATAGGATATAGCAGAAAGTGGAGATATGCCCAGAGTCTGTGCAGCCTGCAAGAAGAGTGAATTTCAAATATATTGCATGACTTTGTGAATATCGGTCTGATTATTTAACCTGATGCCTGGCAGCAAAGTCTTTTCACTCCTGACTTTATTCCTGAATGTGTTTAAGATATATGAGACCTGTGGGTAAGAATTTTTGAACAGCAAAAATCCTATCGTCTAAGAGATTCGGACATACCGATGAGGAGTTGCAACCTATGCTGCTGTTGTATCTGTGCTGTTGCAAACTCCTGTGATTGTACTGCTTGTTACGAGTAAATATCAGTAAAGTCAACTGGGAAGCACAACAAACAGGAAAGTGGGCAAGAAAAGCAATATCTGGAATTGGCTTCACAGCTCCTCCACTGAGTTTGCCACAACAGACGTCCCACAAGAGAACTGCTCTGTACCGACAGTTACAGTTGTGAAAAGGATGTTTTTAGTAGCAGCGTCTTCCAGATGAAGCTCGTGTATGAGTCTGGCTCAAAGACAAGAGTCTCCAACAGGTGTAGGGCACATTCACCTTAACTCAGTCACACTGGAAACCCTCTCACCAAGGATCGATTTCTTAAACACTCTGTGAGACTGCCACTGAGAAACAGGCTTGCGAAGAAAAAAGAAGCATCATACCGAAGTCCCCCACTTGGCTGGATTCTCTGGACTCTTGAAGGAGATGCTTAACTATGAGCAACAACAGAACAGCGAACTAAATTACACATCAGTCCTGCACTCTTTTGAGGGGAGTCTGTTTTTATTGGCAAAACAAGCCTCAGAAGTTTAGCTTCACTTGGCTAAAGCTAACTTTGCAAATACCACATTTTCAGACTTTCATTACAAAGGAAGTTGAGGGTCGCTTAAGTTGCACATGAGACCAAGGTGGAGTTTTCAGCCTCGGGCAAATCAGTCTGCAGTCCAGTGAGGAAAGAGAGCAAGAGGTCCAGTCAATCAGTGAAAAGGCTTCTCCAGATCACTGTCAGACTGTGAGGGCAAAGGGAGTTGTCCACATGCAGCAGCTGCATAATCAACATCGCTTAAGTAGCACATGAGACCAAGGTGAAGTGAAAATAGAGTTTTCAGCCTCGGGCAAATCAGTCTGCAGTCCAGTGAGGAAAGAGAGCAAGAGGTCCAGTCAATCAGTGAAAAGGCTTCTCCAGATCACTGTCAGACTGTGAGGGCAAAGGGAGTTGTCCACATGCAGCAGCTGCATAATCAACGTCCCTGAAGTGTTTCTAACCAGCCACATTTTGCTGGCAAATCTAGCCTGATGATACAAGAGTAAAATGACAGAGATGCTCCCCAAAAAACTACCAGTTAACACACAGAAGATGCTTAGCCTGATAATTTATCTTGTAGTTCAAAACTCCAGATGTGGTGAGAAAGAGAGGCCAGTAACATATCTTTCATCAAAAGCTAATAACTGAAAAAATAGGTTTAAAGGTTGTGAATTATGTAAGGAAATGGCAACTGAGAACACAACTCCGCTGTCTCACTGGCCCGTGCACTCTGTACACAAGATTAAGCAAAATATTAGTAATTGCTGTGCAAACACAGATGGGTGATCAGCGCAGGGAATACCACCTCTGCTGAAATGACCCGCTCTGCGAGTTCAGCTGCAAGTCAGAAGCTGAAAAGCCATTTCTACTCCCAGTTACAAGGTATTAATTTGGATTTATTTCAAGCACTTCAGGGCGCCTGTTGTTTCTCTGCTACGATAACTCTCAGCAAAATTTTCCTTGCAAGAAAGGGATTCTTAACAGTAAAAAACCAACCAAACAAACAAACTCCAAACAAACCACAACAATTCAGTTAAGCCAGTTGTGCAAAGAGATCTAGAAAAATCACTCAACAGCAAAGAGTATCCCCAAAGGTCATAAAGATAGCAATGTTTCGCCTTGCAGCTGTATTCCAAATAACATACAGACTTGAAAATCCAAACCACTTTTCAAAAGCTAAATATCACTTTCCTGTTTGGAAAATGTTGGGCATTATTTATATATCTCTGCATAAATTTCCATGTTATTTCCTTTTTATGGATGGTTTTGAGTAATTGTGCTATTTAGAAAAAAAAGAAAAAATTTTCCTCATATTTCGTATTTATACTCACAAGTATTTACTTAATTTTTATTATTCCTGCTGTTTTATATTATATTATTATTAAAAGGTGACTTCAGTTCCTATGAAGTCGAATATTTTTTTTTACCTTTAGGTTTTGGACTATAAATCTATTAGGAAAGCAAATGGTAGAGAGTGACTTAAAGGAAAAAAATCAGATAGCAAAACTTCTGATAAAGTTTCATTTCATGATGAAGTCATAAATGCTCAGTCATGTTTTTCACTTAGAGAGGGTCATTTAAAGTACTACCTCGATCTCCAACCTGGAGGAAGTTGTTTATTTGGATTCCAGGCTCTGAACAGCTGGAAATCTCAGCTGCTCTTTCTACAAATCTCTCTTTTTACAACTTCCTGGCCAATAATAAAAAAAAAAGAATAAAAAAATCCCTCAGGTAAAAAGACTTCCTGACATACTTTTTCTGGTATCTGTTCTGGTATGATTTAAAGCCATCATTTGGCAGCTGAGTGAAAGGAATGCCCTATTCTTCCCAAAGAGCAGCTCTGCTGTTCTATTGCCCCAACCATGCAGTTTACTAAAGAGAGAGCAAATACTAGTTACCAACAGGTCCATACACAGTATCAGACTATCTTTACAAATTTAATTTCCACTTTGCATATATTTGAAAAGAGGAAGAATCAGTTTACATTTAAAAATTCGTTTACTACTGAGAGATGATTTGACTCAATCTCAGCTGCTGATTAAATGTATATATTACAACCAAAAGATGACTGAAGAAAACAAGGTATCACTAGCAGATAGTAGTCTCCAACCTCTACAATCCCCTCAACATGTGTTAAAAATTATTATGGATTTTAGAAAAAACAGCTTGTTAAGGGATTAAAAAAAACCAACCAAACAAAAAAACCCCAACACTGGGGAGAGCTCAGCTACCCCAATTGCTCTGAATCTAAGATTGTGAAATGCAAAGCAACGACATTCTTCCTACAAGTGCTTGTGTTTGGACAACAGAGAGCCCAGAAACTAAACCCCACGTTCAGGTACAGCCAATGTTATAGGTGGAAGGACAAGCTTCGAATACTCTTTGGTCTGCCTTGTTTAAATATTCTTAATGTGCTAAATGACCACAAATTCCTACAGCAAACTCCCATGTTTCTAGGATGTTCAAAATCCAACATTTGCGAATGGGAAAACACTCGCAATTCTCCAATAAAGTAGGCTGCCAGTGCTAATGCAAATGTATTTTGATGCTGTTTTGTAGAAGCTGAGAAAGCTCTCTCACTTAACTAAGATTTCCCAAACATGTTGTCCAATATGCCTTTTCGAGTAATTCACAGGAACACTTGAAGCATAAGGACGAACAAAGAATATTTTACAATATATCTTCCACTGGGAAGTAAGCCAGAGTATAACCTACAGAGAAAGAAGGGGCTTGAGGAAATTCCTAGAACAGTAAGCCATTCAGCTGCAAGCTATAAAGAAAGATATGGCAACTTATTCTTACACTGAACATCTGCTTTCAAAAATCATTCATATTTATCATCTGTTAGTAATAGTTTTCATGTTTTATTACCAACGTGCCGTATAATGAAGAACTGGAAAAGCCACACGTTCCAAGGAAAAGCCTGTAATTTTCCTTAATGCAAACATACAAAGCTTCATAGTTACTATTGATGGGCCTGATCCAACCCTCGCTGAAATCAGTGGGAGTTGAATGAGTCCCTCTGTGCACAGGAAATGAATTGAAATTAATGAGACTACATATGGTTCCAAGGTAATTTATGCCTTTTTCTGGCTGTTAATATTTATAAGACCTTAATCTGCTTCCACTTGTATCAGTGTTCAACTCCACTGACTAAGCTGACTCTACTCTGAATTTATAGCTGCATGAATAGAAGGAAAAGAAAGGCTATTGTATGTTCGCAATTTACTCTACCAAGTTATTACTGTTCTCTAAGATTCTCTTACCTCTAAATAAGATTCCTTAGTTAGTTTTAATCTTGTACAAGTTTCTTCTAAGTATAGAAAATCCTGTTACCTGTTGTCCCCTTACCTATCCAAACTATACTGGACTATACAGCAGGCTGTACATCAATAGAGCAATACACGGACTGGACTATACTCCATTAAAGCTTGGAGGACGAGCTCTTTACTGATAAGCTCTTTTCAAAACAATAGGACAAGCTGTGTCTTGTCAGCTACTGACACCTATAGTCATTCCGAGAGGTGTATTTTTATTTTCCAAGAGGTGAGTTTTTATTTTCAAATAAAAACTTCCCAAGCATGGCTTTTCAGTTTATTCAACAATGCATTTGCTTAGATTCACTCAGAAAGCTTCTGAAAATCTGCATTTATCATTCTTCTTTTCCTACAGAATTCCATTGCTGATGCCGCCTCCAAACAGCTGGCCAGTTTGTATAGCACCGAATATACATACGGCCCAGGAGCTACAACAATCTGTAAGTACTGGCCTAAATATACTAGCCATCTATATTAACTGCTACTAAGACTACCAAATGCAGTTTTCTAGCAATTCTTGTTCCTCTTCCTAAGTAGTCCCCTTCTTTCTTCACAAGCATATGCTCAGAGGTATACATGGAATCTATAATTTCTAAAATATGGGATGATGTATTCCTTAAGGATCCCAGGGAGTGTGTGACCCCTGGAAGGTAAAGTGATATGGTAAAGTGTTTAGGAATTCATGTGCGTAGCATGAATTCCTAAATCATACACGGCTTAGATCTAAACATAAAAATCTCAAACTGAGATTTTCTACATTTGCAGCATCTCCAAGTCAAAGTGAAAAGACGATGTGAATCCTAAAGAATGGCTTCAACCACTCTGGCAACACAGATAATTATTTCTTTTAGTTTGCATTACAGTCTGAGAAACGTACTAATTACAATTCCATTCTTCTACCCTACCTGGGAACTCAGCTGTCAGGATATGGCCTTTGCAGCGTCAAAAGCCGAGCTGAGGTTGCCAAACTTAAACTTCTAGAACTTTAATATCTCATCTATTTAAGATCTCTTAATTTCCTTAAATATGGAAACTAATCTCTTTTCCCTATTTCTCTTCCCTTAAATAAATTAAAACACCTTTAAAAAACAGTTTCACCCAATTTTTAGAATATTTATGGAGATTTTTCCTTTAAAAATGTTTTGGTGATGCTTAGCAATTCTGGAGGCTCCTTCCTTAGCAAAAGAGACTTAGACTGGAAAGGGAGGGTTCCATTGGTCCAGAAGAAAAGATGGAGCTGATATCCCAGATCTGCATTTCTTTCAGATCTGTACGAACCTCAGAAAGCTACCCAGTGAGAAGGTATTTGCTTCTGATACCAAATCTTTCTAAACAACCCCACGCAAGCATGCCATTCTCCTGTTCCCTAGACATTCCTCCCATGGTCTCCCCACAATATTGACAAGGAGGGAGCGGTTTAGCTCGTTTACATTCACTTGCGTGCATCAGCTGGAAGGAAGCTGACAAATGGCCTAAAATCACAGAAGCTTTTCCATGAGCAGGAGAAATCAATCAATTCACTGAATATTCCTTTTTATCTGTCCTTTCTGCATTTCTGGCTACGTGACTTGACTCTAAAGTATATCACATTTCAATGCGTAGCCACACTTTTCCAGTTAAGCTTAATTTTATTTCTTTATCAACAGATCCTGCTGCAGGGGGCTCTGACGACTGGGCTTACGATCAAGGCATCAAGTACTCTTTCACTTTTGAGCTCCGAGACACTGGTAGATACGGTTTTGTTCTCCCTGAATCTCAGATAAAGCCAACCTGTGAAGAGACTCTACTTGCTGTTAAATATATTGCCAATTATGTCCTTGAGCACTTGTATTAGAATGGAGTTCTAAAAACTGTTAAAGAAGGTTTTATTCAAAGATGCCTTCCTTTTTATTCTTCCCTAACAATAGGTTTTTATTTCTCTGTACTTAACGTTCTTAGTCATATCCTTAGTCCATCATAGGTCAATAAAACTGCAAGTTTGTCAAGAGAAATTGTATCTTTTATTGAGGCAACTGATACAGTCGGGGGGGGTCTAAAAAGAAAGAGCACAAGAAGCTTAATCAACTTAAGGTAAAGGTTGCCTTAATGATTAAAATTATCTTTACACAGAGCAAACAGGCAAAGCATTAGAACTTACACAGCCTGCACGCTAAACAGAATGAGAACAGCCAGGTGATTCATATAAACGCACTTTCATCCAGCCATTCATTGCCTGTATGGCAACAGCAGCAAGGAAAAGGTCACATCGCGTCCTTTTAAAATGATGTTAGCTGTGATATGCTCTTGTGATTTTCTCAAAACCCACCCTGGATCTGCCCCATTACTGAAAACTAGTTTGGGTCTGAGGTCACTGCTAGTCCCGTCTGCACTCGGTGTTGAAGCTTATAATTACTATTAGTTTTAAAGACCAAGACTTGATACAAACGATGCTATAAACTACCCTGCGTTTAAAGCTCTCACGCTCACTACAGTAGCGTTTCTCAAAATATTCTCAGAGTCCTGGTACTTCCTGGGGCCCCACATGTTCCTACTGTCATGAGCGGAAGAATCGTAAACAGCCAGAAAGACTAAGTCTGGTGATAAATGATTAACTGTTTCTTTCATGAGAAGCTGTAAAGAATTATCCCCTCCCGATCAATTTTCTGTTCAGGTAATGTGGGTCTGATTGGGTCAGAGTGAGTGAGAGTGATAAATAGTCACTCTGGGCAGCTTTCTCACGCAGCTGCAGAAAATGTGTTTGGCATTTATTAATGCTGTTTAGAGCTTGGCTAATACGGGACGCACTCTGCAGAAAGATGGGGAAAAACCTTATGTCAACACAGAGCCTGGCTGGTCTCCCTGCCGTTGCTGGAAGCTCTGAACAGAGACTTCTACTGTCCGTTGACGCTCTTAGAATTAGCACTATTTCTGGCAGGTCCCTAGCTGATGCACTCAAAACAGCCCATGAAATGCATCTTACAGAGGAAATGGTTCGCCCAAGAAAATCACCAAATTCAGACCTGTCAAAAACTAAGTGTTCTCCTTTTTTGCCTCTTCTCTGTGGAGGGAAACAGAAAGACAAGGTCTTTAAATGTAAAACGACACTTTCATTTACATGTATAAGAAAAAGAAAGGAACACATCCGCTAGCCCACTCCAATTAGCCCAGCAGCACTCAGATTAAACCAGTCCTCACACACGACTGATCCATCTGGTTTTGATCACTGGTGAAACTGAACCCATGTGTGAAAGTAGCACGTACCAGTAAAAAGACATGTCATTCTATTTTGCAACAGAAGTGGGGGGAAGGATAATCAACATTACTAAAAATAGCACAGGATGCAAGCAGAACATACCGGCCAGAGCCAAACATGTCACAAAGGGCAGGAATATAAATTACTCAGAATACAAACTATTTTGGCTAATTTTAACTAAGTATTAACAACCACCGGGGGACTATCCTAACTAAAACTATTATTTGGGAAAATATCACAGGCCTTACACTGACTGCAAGGTGAATTGTTGATACTCAGCACCGTTCGTTACTAGGAAGGCTCTTTGTAGGACTGCAGGCAACCGAACGCAGAATTACAAATACAGTTGAGGGGTAGGTCACGGCACCCAGCAGCTCCAATAGCGTTAGGGTTACCCCAGTTAACTTAAAACCGTGACTCCGAGGCAGAATGCGGCACGCGTTTGGTAGCTCTGACAGTCACAAAGTCAAATCGCGGCAAGGCAGTGATACGCAGTTTTTCTGTGCCTTCTCCGCAGAAGGCACTCACCGGCACCTCTGGTCAAATTACACAGAGGCAGAAAAGAAGAGCAATTAAACGTGATATATCATCTGTGCAGCTTGGAACATAAAAAAATACAGGGAGAAATTTAAGCAGGAAAGGACATTCTGCTAGCAGGTAAGCTGTTGGGACAGAGACACTGGAAGAAAACACGGAGAGGAAGCAAAGGTTCAGCAACAAGTCACAACGCTTCAAATTTCTGCATTGCTTTCAAAAAACATAGAAAATCCACATGCAAATCTGATTGATAACATATTTTCAAAGGTGCCACGGTAGTTGTTTGGAACCAATTCCTCAGTTATGAAATAGTTCTTACAGAGACCCAGGAGAGACACAGGAAAAGAAATGAAAACATATTATATGGATGATGGGGGTACATTTTGACATTTGTAGAAGGTGGACTTTTTCAATAACCCTAAAGAAAAATTCCCAGTGTTCTCCAAACTGAAGCTTTTTCTTGCTTTCCACAACCAAATAAATCCGGAAAGGAACGGTAAATGTTTTACCAATGTTAAAATATAAATAGAACCCACCTCACAAACAATCTGTGGGTTTGATTTTTCTTTAATCGCACGGCTTAAGCTGAGTCTTTACTGTGAACACTGTAAGCCCACGCTGCAATTTTGTAGCATGTAAGAATATTTTTAACAATAATCATGTTTATGGAAAAAAAAAAAGCCATGGAAAAAAAACGGTGAGTAATACTGTGGCCCTGACATACCTGGGAATTTTGTCAAGAATGGCAGACTCTATCAAAGAAATACCAGCAACGCGCGCTCACAGCAAGGAAGGCCGGCGGTGTCCTGGGCTGCATTAGGCAGAGCGGTGCCAGCGGGCCAAGGGAGGAGATCCTTCCCCTCCACTCAGCCCGGCGAGGCCAAATCTGGAGCGCTGGGCCTCCCAGTACGAGAGACAGGGACACACCGGGGCGAGCTCAATGAAGGGCCATAAAGATGAGCGAGGGACTGGAGCATCTGTCATACAAGGAGAGGCTGAGAGAGCTGGGACTGTGCACCCTGGAGAAGTGAAGGCTCAGGGAGATCTTATCTATGTGTATAAGTACCTGATGTGAGGGCGTAAAGAAGACAGAGCCAGGCTCTTCTCAGTAGTGCTCAGCGACAGGACAAGAGGTAATGAGGACAAATTAAAGCACGTGAAACTCCATGCGAACACACGAAAAGACTCTTTTACTGTGCAGGTGCCCAAACACTGCAACAGGTTGCCCAGAGATGTGGAGACTCCATCCTTGGAGATCTTCAAAACTTGACTGGGCACGGCCCTGGGCAACCTGCTTTAGGTGACCCTGCTTTCAGCAGGGGGTTGAACGGGATGGTCTCGAGTGGTCCCATCCAACCTCAACTGTTCCGTGATCCTGTGAAATTAATCACTGCCTGATGCAGGTCAACCAAGGACCGAGATGAACAATTTCAGTTTTTCCTATTTGATTTATACCGCTCCTTTAATTAGATAAATAGAAAAGGAGCATTCTGTTTTCTTGGTTAAGAATCCCATTAAAAAAAAATCACATCTTTCTCATATGAAGCTATTTTTTAGCTAAATACATTCAAACAGTCAATTCATTTCAGTGCTCCAAAACTCAAAAGGGATTAAGAACTGATGAAGTGTTTTAAAGACAATGTACTGTCCACGTGCCAGGTCTCACAGGAGCGATACAGGAGATACCAGACCACTCACAGAGGAAATGTCCCTTCAGTACAGACCACAGCTGCGAAGGCCCGACAAAGGCAGGACTATACAAATTCTTGATTCTTTAACACGTAAAGCAGGCAACTCACAAAAATTAATGAAGTACAGTAAGTCCTGACAGTTGTGTGAGAGTTAAACACATGCCTCTGGGGCAGATATTTCCAAGTTTGCTCAAAGTTCTCAAGCAGCTGCTGACACATAGCGGTAATTCAGAGAAGGAAACTTTTGAACTTAATGATCCAGACTCAACTGCCTCAAAAACTGCGCTGGAAATTAAACCTGTGCTTACGCCTGCTCTGAACTCTGCTCTGCTGACATATGGCCCCAGCATGCTTCCTGTCACTTTGAATTTTTCCAAGGACAGATGTGGGCCGTGCATTGAAGCAGGTTGCCTCTGTGCTCCCCACTGCACTCAGAACAGCTGCATTACAGCTGCATACAGTCTTTTACCGCAAGAGGAGAGGAAACAGCCGAATGCCGCTTTCGAGAATGGGATTGCGTCCCTGTCCTTCACAGGAAGGATGCTAGGCTGCTTGCAGTAAACATTGCAACCACAGAAAACAGGGAATTTGCTATCAATAAATTAATATATACAGCTTAGCCAAGAAATAGGGAGATACTGCAAAACATCTAAAACTTTTTCTTCAAATCTTTTTAAACAAAGCACCCCAGCTTCTTGGCAAACACTGGAGTGTTTTTTTTCTGCATTTAACAGAAGACCTAAGATGCTTAACTCTGGGGTTCTTCAAGGAAAGTATGAATCACATTGCTTTAATATAAAATCAACTCCCAATTTCCTGGCTTCATGGGGAAAAAATCAAATATTCATGTTTCTCTTTAATACATTGATACATTAGGCTATAAGAACCAGCATAAAGACTGTCATGAAGAAAAAAGGAAAACGGTTCAGGAGTAATGGCTGTCATCCCTGCAGATCCCCGCGCTGCTGCTGACACGAGAGAGTGAGGCCACAACGATCAACCAGTTCATGTCCAGAAGCAATACAGCTCAGGGCGTCTCTGTTCCTACCAGAGTTAGTTCATAATCTAATCAACCTGCTACAAAAATCAAGAGATGCTAGTAAATTTTAAAAATGACAAACAGAACTCAAAAGACAAATATGCTGTGGTGCAGCACTGACATCATCGTTGACATGTATGTTGCATCATCGTCACTCATCAGCACGGTCCCTTTTCTGCCACTGCAAATGTGCAACAGTCTCAGATTATGAAACTGAAATAGAGTAGTAGATGCAAAAAGCCTGCTTTTCACTGGTATTTTCATGTCCCTCTTCATAGGAGTGTGTGCATAAAGATAATGACCTCACATACGTGAAGTTTTAGAAGTTCAAGTGTTCAACACACTTAGCAGAAATATTCTAATGTCCAGGTTTATAGTACATTCAAATCCAGAAACTGAGCTCTTTTTCCCTTAAAAAAAAAAATCCCTCGCATACGACAGCACGTTCACCCATTCTCTTCCTAGGTCTATGCGCAGTTAATGCCACCAAGGTCTGTGAATCCCTCGCATGACAGCACGTTCACCCATTCTCTTCCTAGGTCTATGCGCAGTTAATGCCACCAAGGTCTGTGAATTCACTCTTCATCCACCCCGGAGTAAATGAAAGCAAAAGAAGGTCCTCCTTGTGGTATATTCAACTAATGAGTTCAGGCCTATTGAAATCAACAGTTATTTCAGTCAAAAACCAAACTGTGAATACTGCAAAAAACATTGGAATTAGTCACTGAGGGGTTTTTATGTTATTTTTCACATAGCTTCTATTAATTCTTCAATGATTTTTTTAAATGTGCCCAGAAATTGAATGAATAAAGGGTTCAAAAGGGTATGTTCATTTTATACAGACTTTCAGAAAACTATTCTTACATTTTTCTCCACAAATGGAAACGCTGTTCATGACCTGAAGGCTTTCTTTAAGGATCATAAATAGAACATTCCTATTCGAATGGAACTAGAATTCCTAATGACACAACGATGTTTTATACTTTCCCTCTTTCGATATGTATCTTTGAATCACATCTGAAAAGCAACAATATAATCCTTATAAATGTGGAATACCTTTCCTCCATTTGAAAGGAAGGCTGAATAGAAAATGATGCTTTATTTCTAGCTTTTGTCACCACTATTCCTTTGCAGTTTCAGTCTCTCGCATCTCTACCGTATGCTATACTGTCACTGACAGCAGTTGGGGCAACAACATATTCAGCAATAAAATATGTTTAGAAACAATGAATTATTTTAAAATGAATTTGTATTATACGCTTTCTAAATTAGGAAATCCATTACACCTCAGAACTTAAAAAAGAAATTAAAACTTGCTTTTAAAAAAGCCCTCTTACACTATACTTACACTGGACTTTGTTCAGGTATCTGTATTTTGGAAATCATGAAGAAGCTAATTTCCTAGGATTGTAATGATATGCAGATAGGAGAGGAGAACTTCATTGTTAAATTGCATAGCCCAGTATAAACTTCTGGCTAACAGTGGGAAAGTAATTATTGAGAGGCAATTCTGCATTTTATGTGCACTAAAATATTCACTTCCAATTTATTAAAACCATTTTAGGTTTTAATAAATATCAAAAACTGAAATAAAGATTCCAATACCCTCACATTAACTTCAACCCAGACTAAACTCTGTATCTGCACACCCATAGAACATTAAATTGTCCTAGACTTGACAGCTGTAATGAAACTCTTCCTGAACAGAGTAGGTGCCTGCCATAACCATTAGAAAAGGAAAATCATGAGCTTTGTTACAGTGCCACGTGTGCCGGGAAAAGCACCCTGACCCTCTACACAGAAGGCAGTCTCAGTACAGCCGTCTGCACGCTCTGAAGCCTTTACCAGATCGAACACTGATTGTTCTTCAACGGGTGGGATAGACATGTCCTTCTGCAAATATCCAGTGAAAACGTGCTCTCTCCAGTGCTGCCCATCAAACTCTACAGGCTGAGAGTCCATCACAATCCTGAGCACCTTAAAGCTTTGGTACTTCAAGCACACAGCTTTGTATGATATGTTTTCTCTCCTCTCCGGACAGCTCTGGGTGTGGGAATAGTAATTGCCTTCAGATTTGTCTGAAGTTGGAGCTCTGGCTCATTCTTTCCTGGAAAGAGATTGAAATTATGTAGTTGTCAGTTCTATTCATCTCCATATTGACAACGACGACTGTGTTGTGCCTGCTGAGGCGTGCACAGCTCACGGAGTACTCCGGCCTGTGAAGTACTTGGCTCAACCGGGAAGGCAGTTGACAGAGCACAACGAGAAACAGCACCGCTCATTCACGTACATCAAAGTGATTTTGTTTTCTAATAGGAAATGAATCAATCATAACAAACTCAGTCTCACGCCAGTTTTAGTTCAATTAAATACCTTTAGGGGAAAATACATGATCAAACACAGAATCAACAGTGTTATCTGGGGACTGTTGATGGACATCACGTATTTATTCAGGCTACTGAGCCTCTTCTAATGTTTTATTAACTTTGCCTTGGTGACCATTTTGTGTCTAGAATCCAAATTACGGGATTAGCACAGATCAGCTGGAATCTTCCCTCACTTTCCACATCCTGCCAGCTTTCTGCGCTCTTCTGAAGCAAGGTCTTTCTCTGTCAAACTCTGTAGACCAAGTAGTATTTGTTGGCCCTCGTGGCCTTGGATTCTGAGAAAAATACTGTCCTGCAACTGATTCTGGACACTTACCCTGAGGGATTTTTAATCTTTCCTACCAGAAAGCTGTGGTTACTTTTTGTGATGCTGTTTTGCTCAACTTCCCTGACTCACTTTGAGATACAACTCAGGAATCAATACTGCTCCCACATGACCTTTCAAGAATTCTGGCATGTGAGCATGTTTCCTGTTTAGTTTATGGAGAAATAAGTTAGATAAAGTTCATTAAAGCACATTCAGTACTTTAGCACTATGCACACAGATCTCACTGAACGCAATGGGAGATAAAACTAAGTTCCTGATAGGACTGCACTCTCTAAAACAGTTCATCAAAAAGTCCACCATGACTCCAGAGGTGCGTGTGAGATCTGAGTAACTTACAAATTCTCTGTTGAGTTTCCCTCTGGCAGGTTTAGACAACACCGAACACCTTCTCCTTACAGTTGTGCGGGATGGAACGTTGCGAGGTTGCTGCTTGAAGGCTTTATCAAGCTAATATGCAGATTTCAAAGAGGAAATTCAGCTGGGAATTTAAAAGCAGAAGCAAAAGTGCAGACTTTGGGACATTCCTGGATTTAATGGGAAAAAGTCCTTTCCAGTTCCTGGAAACACATTTCTCCTCTCACTGGAGTAAATTCAGAGGGGGGGAAAAAGCCTACAAAAACCAAACCAGTGCTTTGCCAGCATGCACAATCGTGTTCACTCCATACAGAACCTTTCGGTTCTACAGTGCTTAGTGTTAGAAGGCATGCTACATCGCAGCAACCTTAAGGCGCTTCTACCTCTGCTGCTTCAGGGTATGTTAGAAGATGGTTTCATCAGTCACTGGTCACTTTTGTTTCAAGCAGAATCCTAATATGAAAGAGTTTCTTCAAGAAACTGAGACACTGCATTAGCTGTGTGGCAAAACGAGATGCTTTCAGAACACAGCGCTCCGGAACAACCACTCGACTTAGCTGACTGCGAGGACTTGCAGAGCACGCTCATCTTGAAGCGAGACATGGCTTCTCATGACATCTTGTGGCAGCGTGACAAGCTGACAGGGGTTTTGTTTTCACAGAAAGTAATTTAAGGCGTTGCAAAACAGCGATATTACAGAAAACCAAACACACAACAAAAAGCACCAACTTATAATCAAATTAAGCTGAACAGACTAGCATCACCTTTTTAAGACAGAAAAATTCCCCATAAAAATATTTAAAGACACAAAGTATAAAAAAATAAGACCATTATTTTAAAGTAATAAAGTCAGAAAACTGAAACAAGTTCAGTTTGAAGCAATTCAAGCTGCATGTGAGCTACAGACCTAAAGACAAGTATGTATTATTAATACTTAATATATTCTTACTTATTCTAACTAGAAAATCAGAATCTCCTTTTCAAATTGTGGCGTGCAGGGAGAGATTGGTACAGAAGGGAAAAGCTTCATTGTCCAGAAACTTAATTACAAGCTGACTCAATTAGGCTAATTTATGCTGATATTTATGTTGCATGTAACTGGAGAAATACCAAAATAGCAAATTTTATTTCCCATTTGTTTTCAAATTGTGTTCTGAGAAAAAAAAGAATTTTTAATTATACCTGAAATAACACAAACTGTGGTTCAATACTGTCCTAATTGAAAAACATCAGTCCCAGAGGAATCAATAAATGGCCCACCTTGAAAAAGGAAATCAGAGGTAGCTCTAATTAAATAGAAATAAACCCAACAAAATTACTTAAGATATAGTCTTATTTTCAAAAACATACTCATCCTCAAGGCACTCAAGAAAGATGTTTTCCCAGTCATTAACTGAGTAATGCTTAATTCACACTATTTTTTGGTGGAAGGTATTTCAGTTTCTCTCCGTGCAACTCGGCGTCTGAAACCCTGACTCAGCCCCTCACGCAGCTTCTGGAACAGTGGTAGATTTTCCTGTCAGGGCAGAAGCAACTGGCTTTGTCTAGACTTTGTTGGGGCATAACAGAACAAAATGTTTCCTCGTCTTTCCAAACCATGTGCGTCTTCCTTACCCCACGTTACTGCGTCATGAAAAGCATTAGCACGGGTAGGAAAGAGTCTTGTCAGAGCTAGGACCGAGGAGACCGAGAGGCTCAACTCCTCATCCACCACAGGCTTGTCACACACAGCATAAGCCCCCTTATGCCTCAGATCAAAAATTTGTAAGATAAAAAAAAGGGCACTTTCCCACAGAGATACTCTGAAGCAATAGACATTAAAGCCTGCAAAGTGCCTGAAGGACTACTGTAACTCCACAGAAATGAATCAGACGTTTAAGACCCTGCCTACTGGCTTGTCAAGCTGCACACATTTGCTTTGTGTGTAATACAGAACTTTATTTCATAACCTGCTAGAGATTGAAAAACAGATTTTTGGCACAAGGGGGTTTGCTGGCACAGTTACACAAAATATAATTAATGGGAGGTTGTGAAGCACGGATTGGGCATCTAAGAGGCAAGCCCCCCTTCGATATCACAGGTGTGCCTTTGGCAAAATCTGAAGAGGTTGCTGGGGGTAGGGAAAGAAGTCACCCCAGACACAGCATATCACGATATCCAGTATAAAAGACAACTAAGCTGTCGCTAAACAGAGAAACAGCGATGGGCTACAAACCCACAAATCCTGATCTCTAGTTGCCTCCACTCTGAAAAATGGTCTACAGATGAAAATTGGGTTTTTTGTCCATTTTTACAACACAAACCAAAGCAAAATCTTGAGACAGTACGACATGCAGCATGCTGCACAAAACAGCTTTCAGCAACCATCTTCGCTATGTCAGAATATAAAAGCATACTAATTTTGTAGTCACTAGAGGGAGCCATCTGGCATTTTACTTGTGCCGCTCCTCAAGTGTTTGAAACTCAAATTTCATGGCTCTGCTAAAGGGAAAGATTATTTGTGTCAGATCTAAACATACGAACTAGTAAGCGTTGCAAAGAAGAGTTTGCCTACCTGTTTATGTTTTTTTTTTCTGTAAGGAACCCTAATAGACACTCAAATAACCTTCAGGTAGAAGCTAAAATAATCTTGGAGAACATTACCTCGCTGAAGTAAAGTACATCTTCATCTTTGAAAGCACGTTGGGAAGCAGAGTGGCAGGAAGGTAATCTTCGTAAACTGTGGAACCCTGACACAAGAATGGATTTCTCCTGCTTTCGGAAAGCATTTTCTGAAGGTCAGCAAACTTTCTTCTTCATGTGACTCTGCCTTCAACTGACAGGGACGCAATATATCCTTTCTACCCTTGTAGTGAAGACATTGGGTGAAGTTATACGGTCTTAACATACAAATACTGTATTTTTATGGATTCTCCAGACCTAGATCATTTGCCCAGAAATTAGAATGGAGCATAGAAGACTCTGCTCACTCCTGATCCACAATGTGCTATAGAAAAGAAAACGTAACTGTGAAGCATTAAGAAAGTAAGTAGGACCTGCAGAAGACCTCTCTGGGCCAAGCTTAGAGTAAATTATATATGTAGGTGATAAAGACAGACTTTTGTGACCTATTTTTCTCTCAAATTCTGTTTTCTGGAATTGATCATGACTAGTTACGTCTATAATCAGACACTATACTGGGAACTTCAGATACCTAAAGTGCATAGTCCTAACTTTGTGAGTACGTATCCCTTACGGGCTGTACAAGGCTCTGGAATAGACAAGTTCATGACCAATTTGCTTAACTTAAACTTCTGTGGTGTCTCCTCGTGCAGTGCTGATGGCTGTCTGCAGGTGGAAGAAAGAAGTTCAATCAGTTTAAGGTCTGGAAATGAGCCTGGAAGGAGCTTTACGCTAGAAGCCTTTGATCTCAGCATACAAATAATAAATTAATTCTTAAAAATTGAGTAGATGACCCCCAAAAAGAAACTGTCCCCTTCCTTTACTATGGCTTCTCATCCAGTCTGGATAGAGCACAGGTTTTTGAGAAAGGAGCAAGGCCTGTTTTCAGTTTGCACCATTACTGAAACCTTGGGATCCAAACACAGCCAACCTTGAATAACCTTCCTCTGTCTACATGGGACAGAAAGAGATGAAGCAGTAATGGAGATAACGCCTGCCAGTCACAAGCTGGGACTCAACACCGGTCTTAGCCAGACAAGGGCAGGGAGGCCTCCTCCCCCAAGCCATGAGAAACATTTACACCACCTGGTTATCCCAAAAGGGAGAGCAGAGGAGTTGTGTGCATTACTACAGAGCAGCTCTGAGCATATCCAATCCCTTGTGCAAAAGCTTATTTAGATAGGAACAGGCAGGAGACATATGAAAGCAGACAATTAATAAATTAGCCCAAACATGATAGACACTTTGAAGCCCAGGACGCTTCTCTCCGCAGTCTTGACCAATTTTTTGGTACTTCACCTGTAGTCATATCAGGCCCTACACTTACCTGAAAGTACCAAATATACTCAGCTAGGAGCAGAAATCCCAGACTGCCAAGAAAAAATGCCCACTCCAATTCTTCCTCGTTTATATGCTGTAGCGTGAGGTACAATTCGTGCTTGAGAAACTCAAATGGACAACAGGTTATTAGATGTTCAGTCCCTGTGGACCGCTTTCCTTTGACTAGCATTGTCTTTGACGGTATACATGAAAGCCTTTGTACAAACCACGTCGGTTTTAGTAGAGTTTTTCATCAATTTTTACCTTCACAAGAAGCCTAATCTGACAAGATATGGAAGATGAGGTGCTGGATATTAGCTTAAATACTTTAATCATTCTGTCTCTCAGATTTGTCTGTGTAGAAAGAACCATTACATTAACACCAACGGTGGTTGCACTGGCACCAACCTGAGCAGGAACTTTGCTGCTGCACAGGGTAGTGCGTAACCTGACTAATATAAAGACCACCTTGAAACAAGCCTGCAGGGGTACACTGGTAACAGGTATTACTTTGTCAGTCATTGAAAATGAAGACCTTTAATGCTCCAATTTACACTCTACTGATTTTATACTGTAATACAAAGACTCAAATGCTGTGAATACAAACCTTATTTGCAGCTATTGGTGTCAAAGGGAGGCATATAAATCAACCCGCCATGAGCCTGCACGACAGTCTGAGGGAGAGACTGAAGCTCTCGCCGCCTTAATTTCTAACAGCCTCTCTTCCATCAAGGCATATCTAAGCTTCCACTCGTATTCTCAGCTGCTGTATTTCTTTATGGATACAATTCCATAGAAGTACCTAATTATGACGAACAAGTATTTAGAAAAGCTAATATAGAGCTTAAACTTCTATGAAAGTGGACATAATCATAATGAACTGGCATGTCAAAAAAATCACAGGAGATCCTTTACTTCCAAGAGAACCTAATCACAACGAACTGGCATGTAAGAAAGCTAAAGAAGCCCCCCAGTGAAGTTTTAAAGACTTAATTCGGTTACTTTTGTTAAGCACTAGCTTCAGCAGAGCCATGTCCAGTTTCAGCTAGGGAAGGCAAAAATCAAACCATGTTCAATCAATTTCCTCTTTATGCGCTTTTGAGATACTAAGACTTTACATGATAGATCATGTGCTTTTAAATCCCATTTTGATTGAGACTTCTCTCAAAATAGAAAAATCTCGCTTTAAAACAAAAATCTGTCTGTACACATTGCACGTATTCAGCAAAAAGACAGTGATGGTTTTGAGGGAAAATCTTATTATTGCCTCCATTTCATTTGAGAATAACTGTCTTGCAGCACTTAAAAAAAAACATCTTTCAGCATCCGGTTAAGAACTGAACGAGACTGAAAGTCCACTCAAAGGAAAGGAATATTCATTCTCTCCATCTTAAAAGACACTAGAATAAAGGATGTGGACCAGAGTCTGAATATAGCCCCTTTCTCTCACCAATTCTGTTAAAAAAAAAAACCAATCCATTTTAATGTTGCAGCTTTATTTGAAAGTGACTTAGAGTTTTGGTAATACAATTTTTTATACAAAATTGATACAACAAAAAATAAACTTCAGATGTTTCCTAGAGCAGATTACAGGCTGTAAACTCATAATCAAATGTATTATATAGAAAAAGGTACCTTTGTCCAAAGTCTTGTTTGCAGACCAGCACCAAGCGATCCTGAAAATCTAGTTTTACTCTATGTGCCAAAAAAACCAAAGCCCACCCAAAAACCCGCTTCCTAAGTAAGCAAAGTCTCCTTGCAGTTGTTCTACCTCACTGTATTTCCAATTTACAGTAACGGTGGTGACTAACTGTACACAGGAAACGTATCAAGATTTCCAACAGTATCTTCAGTGAGTAAAGATCAACTTTTACATACCTGGTATTTTAAAGGTTTTTAAGGAGTCATGGACAACAAGGTATTTGGACACACCTTTATGAATTGCCATTCCCAAAGAACTCAGAAGTCCGTAAAAATAAATAATCCAAAGCCCTGTAACAGTTCCTTTTAAACTATTTCATTTCAGCAGGTCAATTTCACAGATCTTGGGATCACTAATAATTTTTATTCCTATGTCTGCAGTACATCAAAATCCCATCATACATACTAGCAGTATTAATAGGATCCAGAAGGGGGAAAAAATATCTATACAGTCCTGCAATTCCTTTACCATTTTTACCACATGCTCAGTAGAAAGTAAGGCTCCTCCCAAAACTCATCTTTTTTTATTTTTACCTTTGTCTGAAATCAAGTTTCTCAAATAGAAAATCTATTTTGAGAACACACTTTCTCATTATACACACAGTTCCTCAAACGTCCCATTTTTTGGGGGGTAACTGTACAACTTGGCTTCACGCCACCCTTGTAGGCACAGGAAACATACTGTTCCTCAAATATTAAGGCTGTAGAGAGCTACCAGACAGGAGCAAAATACTACTACTCCAACTGTGAAAATAACTGCTACTGTAATTCTTACACTTGCTGTTCTCTGTATCCCACAAAGCAAAATGGTTCTGAATCGCGCAATGTCGTGCAATCACATTATACTTTGCAGAAGACTGCAAGGGTCTGTTTTCTGCTCTCTGCTAGGCTTGCTTCTCACGTCATGATTCCTGGTCGCATCAGTCTGACTTGTTTTATTGTGGCCGTTCATGTAAGTGTGCTAGGAACAGCATCAGTGTAAAAGGATGCTAATCCAGTAACCCCAGAAAATCTGCAACTTTAAGTCTTCCCTAAAAACTGGGAAATTTCCCTAGAAATTCCACTTCTTTTCAGGCTCTTTGCCTTCTTCTTTCATCTCTGAAACATACCCCAACCCTCCTTTATTGCCACTCTCCACCCTGTGATACCAATGTAAACAAAACTCAGTGATAAAATAATCAAGTTTTGCCAGTGAAAAAAAGCACCATACCGTTAAACCTTTGTTCCTTTAGTAGAGTTACAGCAGCATTTAGAGACCAAAGCCTCGCGCATACTATTGCTTAAAACCCTGCTCCCAGGTCCTCTCTGTTAATGTACTCTGCAATGCTTTGGATCCTGGTATTAAAATGCAAGAGATATTGAACATACTATGCGATCACAGGAACACAGACAGTAGTTTCTGTGAATTTCTAGCTACATAAATTTGTGTGCAACAGACCTACTTTGTGCCTGGTGACATTTACAAGGCAGATTTAGTTCTCCTGTGAGGCTGATGAGTCATTCGCTATTCACTGGCATTGAACAGTTTTGCCATAGCCACCTCTTCCAGCATCATAGTCTTGCCGATATTCATCTCGGACCTTACAAAGGAGGAAAAAAGGGAAGTCCAGTAAAGACAAACAATTTCTCAAAAACTATTACACCATCACAATATAGTCAAACTGAGTTCACAACATGTAAGTGGCCACAAGGAGCCGACTGACAAAACAGAAGGCAAAATGCATCATGCAGAAGCCCAGAACACAACATAAACTAACTTCTTTTTTAATAATGTCCAGGGGGACTCTTTAATCAAGACAGCCAAAGCGAGGATAGCTAGCCTCCTGCTTCAGCAGTAAAAGCACCTGCTACCTGCTCAACCTTAAGTAAGCAAAGCGCTGTTCTTTGTGTTCCTGACAGCCTTACATTTTCTGGGCTTCTTTATAAGCATTATCTCCCCAGGCAGCCAAGAAGTTTCTGAAAGTATTTTCAGTGAAATATATGAAAAAGTTATTTATTCTTAGTAGATAACATCATCATTGATGTCTTACAGACTATAGTGCTATCTTAAACAATAATTCTAAGTTGCTATTTCTGAAGTTGTTCTGAGTGTGCTCATGCAAAAAGCAATAATTTGGCAAAGTCACCAGCCCCTTAAAAATTAAGGCTATACAACAACCTACCTGGCCCCCTGATCTTCCACGACCATACTGTCTACCCTCTTTAAATCCTGCATCCCAGTCTGTCCTTATGATCCTATCATCAAGTCTGGTTCCATTGATGTATCGCATTGCATTTTCAGCATCTCCTCTTGCATAATACCTTAGGAACAGGTTAATGAAAAAAAACGGGCTTGTATTTTCATGGAAAAAAAGATCAGCATCAAATGGGCTACAAAACCAAGTATTTGCTTGAATCAGGTTCCTGCTGGGTTACTTTTAAAAGCAACCTCTTTTACGAAGCTATGTGGGCTGAGAAAACTGCTAGTGAAACACAGCAATGTGCAGCAATTCAAGTATATTAAAAATGCATATATTGGATCAAGTTCTTTAACCATGCTCACCCTTAAAAGCATAAAGTCTATTACTAAAGAAAGAATGAGAAGCCCCATGCATGCTCCGTTCACGCTGCAAACTTTCACCGTTTCGGCGAGTTCGCTGGAACCAGTAACGGGATGATCTTCAGAGAGACTTGCATGTAATGAAGTCAACATGCGACAGGGATGCAAGACACCAACAGACACTTCATGCGTATGCCTGTACGAGAAGAAACACCCCTCTACTCGGGCACTAAGAATACGCTTTGACTGCAGAGGCCAACTATCTAAAGTGTCTGGCTTAAAAGTATCAGAGTGAAAGCAACCTACTAGCCCCCGCTCGGACGTGCAGCGTATGTTTGCCCTCTCTCGCCCAGGACTCCCACAGACACTTTCGCAACCAAATAGTTTTGTCCTCGGATAATTTTCCCGCGACTCAGAACCCGCATTTCGGTTCACCCACGCCCTGACCGCTCCCGCCCCCCGCGGCGGCGGCCT
>NW_008795629.1:1024049-1029193 GCF_000699145.1 Aptenodytes forsteri
CTGACCGCCGCGCCGAGCGGGAGGCGGCCGCGGAGCCGCAGCCGGGGCGGGATCCCGCCGGGGAGGAGAAGGAAACCGCGACCGCTTGCCCGCGCCGAGCGCAGGAGGACGAGCGCGTTAGAGCCGGCGGGTGAACGGGCCCCGGGGCCTCGGCGACGGGCTCCTGGTGACAGCCGGACCCCCTCAGCCTCTCCTGAACCGGGCACGGTACACGGGCGTGCGGCGCCAGCCACGGAGGACCCCAGCGTTACCCCGGCCTGCGTAACGCGGATCGCGAGCTGCGGACGTGGGCTGCTTTTCCATAGCCAGGAGCGGTTCCTGAGCGCAAGCACGGAAACGTGAAGCATGCTGCCTGTTGGTACGAGGGGGTTTCATTTCAGAGTCAGTTTACACTTTCCACAGCACTCAGTAACAGGCAGAAGGCGGACTCACGTTAAACATCGTCCAGAATACTGTCGAGACTGTCACTGTAAGCGCTTGATAAGAAACTTGAAATAAAAACAAATTTCTCACTGGAGTTCCTTTAACAATTTCTGTCTATACAACAGCAATAAGTCTACATTTGTATTGCAACTTCGGTACAAAAAGAGCTCTAAATGTCGATGATGATGGTGATGGATAGGATAATCGCCCGTTTTACAGGTAGGTAAAAGAGATTCAGTCGCTGTCCTAAAAGCACACCTCAAGTCTATGGTAGCAAGAAGGGTTTAGGGGGAAAAAAAGACAGACCAGTAGAGCCATCCTAACTACAAATATGGAAAAAGGTGTATACATCATACGTGATGCACTGAGCGGGTTTACTTAAGTTGCTGTATCTAACAACATAGGAGAGTAAAGTAGTTAACCTTCCTTCGTAGCGTGTTTCAGTGTTTAGTCCAGCTGACTAGATACTTAGTTAACTGGGGAGGATGATTCCCATTCCTTGTATTGCCCCAGGTAAAAAGAACCTTGCAAATTGTCCGAGATGACAGTTTCCAGCATCGCTGGTAAAATTAAACCTCCCACCAACAAAGACTTAGGTGTGCACGGATGGAAAAACCAGATCTATGGTGTCAATGATAAAAGGTCTAGCTGGTGAGACAAAAGCAGTGTATTTTCAGTCTGAATTGGTATTTGTAGTCAGGTTCTCTTCCTGGCTCTATCACAGGTTACGGGTGCAGCGGTAGAGAAGTCATCATGCCACGGGAATGGTGCTCCATCACATCCCTGAAGAGTTTCAAGATCTACCCCGCTGAGATTGCCAGAGATCTTAAGTTTTATGAAAACAGTTTTCAAAATTTAAAAGAAGCTGTTTAAGAAAGCTGAAAACAGTAAGCAGGACATGGAATACCAGCTGTGGCACACGACTGTCGTTCCAAGTAAGAGAGCAAAAAGGAAATTAACTTAGAAATACATTTGGTGTCACGATGCTGTCATAACTACTTCCACTACTTTGCGAGTCATCAGTACAAACATACATGCACCCCCTCCCCCCAAAACATGCACCTTTAATTTACAGGCCTGTCAATAACGAAGGATGAAATATGTGGGATGAACATGTAGAGGAAACTTAACACAAAATGCTTTACAAGAGAGCAAGAGCTATGTTCCTTAAAAATCTAGAGTGTACGTTTAATTTGGAAGATACGGGAAAATCCTTCACGCAGGGATTTTTCCTAGCTTCCCTTTAGAGCCTGGCATCAACCTATATTGTCTCTGTTGAAAAACTGGCTCGTAAGACCTTATGTAAAGCTGTGTGGGTGAAGAACTGCAAAAAGCATTACTGCCTTTGTGAGCAGAAAGAATTCAAGTGTCAGATTCGTTTCACAGAGAGAGGCTTGACGTACAATGCATGTGCCAAATTACCGTCTCCCTCCGTGTCAGGATGTTTTGGATCCAGAAGTCCACGCAGGCAAAAATGGAAAGTCGTTAGTTGTGCTATGCTATTAAACGTATTAAACATCATTCTCAGCTGAAGCTCAGGGTTATTTGTATCCAGCTTTAAAATCGGACTGCTCTCCAGTAGAGAGCCAGGACGTGGGGTTTGTCATTCTCACTAAGGTGATTTAATGGGGAGCAGTTACCAAAAGGGGAGGGGGGCGCAGGGGACGCAGCTCCTCCCTCGGATCCTCACACGCTCCCCTGCAGCAGAACTGGTGGATCTCTAACCCCGCGGTAAGCCAGTTTGGAGATCCATCTGGTCAAACGCTTACAAAGGATCAAATCCCTCCAAGTCACCTCTTTTCTGTCTGCGCAGCTCCTCGAGCCGGCTCGCCGCAGGGCCTGCTCTGCACCACTGCCGGTGCTAGAGCCACGACAGCGATGAAAGCTGCGAGACATGCAGCGGGGGCACGCGTGGGAAGGACTGCCCCGTTTGCAGTAGCTAAACAACAGGCGGGCTTAACGCCATCAAAATGCAGCATTCTCAAGCTGCTGTATGTAATACGTATGCAGCGCATCCACAAGAATGGAACCGTGGCAAGAAACGCGAAACAGGCAAAGCGTGGATTTAGAGATTGAGCACAAGTACTTACACTGAAGCATCTTCCATGTTCTAAATCAGATTCTGTCAGATCAGCGCTGGGGATTTTTCAAGACAGAACCACCCAAGACAATATTACAGTGCTGGTGCCTACATTGTGACTGCAATCTAACAACGGAGAGGAGGCTCTGAATTTTTAAGAGCACAAAAATAAAACCTTACTGAGTCGCCCAGCTTTTGTCTAGTCCTGTAACCTCTCTCCAGCAGCCAAGTTAACGCCTATTATCAGTAAAAACCACACAATCCACAAACCCTCTATCAGAGATGGTAAGAACTTTCAAAAATAAATCTCACGTGGAAAGAGCTAAGCTTGAATCACAGTTTTGGTAGGCTCTGATTTCATCCTGTCTCATCAGGAAAATTACACAAGTTCATATGAAACACCACAGGGGCTGCATAACTCAAATTTTAAGCAGGTTCTATCCAGAACTGGCTACACTGGTGAGTGCAAGAGAATGAAGAAAGGGAACGAAGAGACTCAGGGGAGCTCCCGGTGCCACTGCTTGTGCTGAAGGTGGGTCTGTGAAGAGGAAGTTCTCGCAGCGCCTTTGCGCAGTGCCCAAGTGAAGTGGAAACCTAAAACGTTCTCCTAAAATCTAAAGGCTCTGCTGATCTCTGTCTAGCTGAAGGATGTATAGTCCTAACTGACTTCTCCAATTTCCACTGAATAGGAAGGGTATTTGTGGTGGGTCTTCCATTGATAAGTGTGGAAATATCAAAGTCTCGTTCCTGAACGAGACACCACATTTTGCAATTGTGGCTCTGACCGTACCAGGGATTATAACAAAAACATGACAGTCGTTGCAGGTAAAATTGTTAGCTCGCTGCTCTACTGTTCGGCAGAGGGTTTCTTCTTCGGACCCAGCCATATCAATTACTTCTACATGCGTGTCTCTCTTCTTGATATTAAGCAGAGACCTAGGAGGCATGTAGGTGTGAGCAAAGAGTAGAGTATAGTGTCTTGGATGGTTTGAGGACTCCGGAGAATGCATGAGTTGCTCCAAGTGCAACAAACATGGTATCAGTCCTCCCTGGTGTAAGCACCCAAACAGCAGAGCCCCGAGAACATTGAAAATAATAATGATGTGTTTCCACTTCACAGCTCTGTTCTGTGATGTGCTGAACAGGACTAACGGCAAGATGAGAGGAATGAGAAACCGAGGTTCTTGGTGACTGAATAGGGAGAGAAACGCCAAAGGAACAAAATAAAACAGCAGTAATGTTGGATTGCCCTCAGAATGCACTAATAGCCCAGATGACCCATGGCAATATGATTTGACCCGTGTTAATTGATAGATGTATTTCTTTAACATTTTAAAACCAGCACCGACGGCCAGAATATGTAAGATCCCAAAGAGCATTATTCCGTTGACTGTAAAATGGGTAACTCGTGGGTGACTCCCGTGCAGTGCAAGATTATGAGGATTAAGATTATAGCTGAGAAAATTGAAAGGGGTTACTATCATTTTCTCATTTAATTGACCTATTACATCAAATAGGCTGCTCTTTTTAATGCTGTAGAGGTTGTCTAAGCCCGTGGCGGTAAAATAGAAGGTGTCGGCTATGACGAAAACAATGGCAGTAAAACATGCACATAGGACAAGCTTCAAAAAGTGGTTTATGACAGTTTTAATGCCCTTTTGAGAGTCAACAATTAAACCTGCCCAGTAAAGCAGGGGCATTAGAGCAAATGCCAGAAAGGTTGGCCTGTTGAAAAACCCAGCAGTCGTTACGATACCTACGAGAGGGCTGCTTGTAGGCTCTGCTGAGCTGCCGTCAGGCTTTCTTGAGGAAACCAGTACCATCAGAAGAGCAAAGAGAAGTCCTTCAAGCGCGTTGGTAAACGTTCTTGTGTAAAATACCAGAGTGACGTAGGATCCAGCAAGAAGTACCAGCGCTTTCCACGGATCTGCTTCCCAGAGAGGAGCTAATCGATAAACGCTATAGTCGAGCATGAAAGAAAACATTGTAAAGAGAAGGCGAGGTGATACGAGAAGGGTGTAGCTGTTGATGCAACTCGAACATATGTCCAGCTGCTGCAAAGACTTGATCACCCAGTAGGTAACTCCAGATGTCATTAATGGGAAAACAACTGTTCTGCAAGGAGAGCTGGAAAGGAACTCCCAGGGATAATAGACCTGGAGGTTTAAAATATCTCCTATAAAGGAAGAAAAAAAGAAAAAAAAATACATACATGCATAATATATTTTGTTCAGTAACGCAGCGTTAGGGATACAACTTAGTATAAGAGGCATCACGATGCAGAGCAGTCCCTAAACTTTTGAGACTACTGTCAACACTGACGTTTTTAGGAGCATACCGTTAATCTTCATGAAGCTTCAAGAAAAAAGAAAAAGTCTATTAGGGCGACGCGGTTCCCGGCCCCCCTTAGTCCGGACGGCATCGCAGCAGAAACGCGACCCCCCAGAACTGCGGATCCGCTCCTGCCCCGCTTGCAGGAATCGCTTTGTAAGAAAAAGGGGGCGTAGAGCGGGTTGCTCGTTCAGCTTTCGATGCGGATGCCTCATCGTACCTTGCAGCACGGGAGGAAGGCTGCGTCTCGCAACGGCGGTACACGGTAGATGCGCGCCCACGCGTTGCGCAGCGCAGCTTTATATCCCCC
>NW_008795629.1:1030296-1042377 GCF_000699145.1 Aptenodytes forsteri
CGGCGGGCCCCCGCCCCCGGGCAGCCTTCGGCAGCGAAATTAAACGCACCTCATAATTTTAATTATTTCGTAACTGATCAGAAACCACGAGTGGGGTGGAGATAAGGAAACCACGAAGAGATTTAGAGCGCTGCCTGGTCTGTCTTCTCCTGTGGAGACCATTAACTCCCTTGCCTCGAGGTCACGGCCGTGGCCAAGCAGACCAGCTCCCTCTGCCTCCGTCCCACAGATATATATATATTTTTATATATGTATGTAAAAACATCTATAAATTGCGCATGGCGAGAGCCTCGCTGGGCTCTTAACAGCAGTTCTGTCACCGAGACAGACAACAGGGAAAGTGTCATTACTGCCCCTTCGTTATTACACTGAGCAAGTTCGAGAATAATTTCTTTTTTTTTTTTAAACTGCTTTTCCGTAGTGTTGTATTCGTAAAGATAATCCACCGTAGGAGGAAAATGTGAACATGAAATCATTGTGCAATTCCTGCCTGCAAACAAAATCGTTCCATGAAAGAAGAGAGGCGATGAATCCAAACATTCGTACAAGTGATGCAAGAAAACAAAGAGGACGTAGGAGCCGTCTAAGGAATGGAGCAACGCCTGGTAACGGTGGGGTAATGACGACACTAACAGCCTCGCAAAACCAAAGGACTTGGAGATCTAGCTATATATCCTATTTAAAAAGCCACTCTGCAAGCTAGAAAGGATCCGATTGTGGCAGAGACACACACAACACACATGGTGTACGTATCTAATACATCAGCTACGTATCCGACAGATAAAATCTAACACAGCGTATTCGAAGGTATACAGACAGAAAGCCGTGGCCAAGAGGCTTCAACTAAATGGCCAGAGGTGTCATGGATCCCTGGCTGACAGGAGCAGAGCTCAGACCCAAGGATGTCAATCCTGTGTAATTGTGGTTTTGGGTGCTGCTGCATTGTGTCACTACTTGCTACTGCAGACACAGCTCTAAGATCTAAAGTGAAATAGCAGGAGGCCGTATTTTATCTCTTTCCCTCTTAAACCCAGGTAACCTTGGAGCAAATTAAATGGGTGAGAAAAGCTGGGAAGTGGGTAAGAGAAGCGAGGAGTGAGTGTTAATTTCCCAGGAAAGTCAGAAACTATGTAGAGTTTAGCTATCAGGCCAAAGTCTGGATAAATTGTAATTACTTCTCATGTTTATTTGTTAGTTTTCATTTATTTACATTATTATCTAGTTTTACCAGGTTTTTTTTATTATGCCAAATGTCTTTTCATCCCAGGATCATGAAGTCGTAGGTGTAGTCAGGAGGACGCTGCCTGCCAGCAGCACAGCAACGTTTGTTGTTATTGCAGCTATGGATAAAAATAAAAACCGAATGCTACAAGCCAGTAGATACAGAAACAGTTAATCAGAAGTAAACTACCTTGTTTCACTACCAGCAAATACAAGTTTCATGCACAGGCACTCAGATAACCCCACGTAGAAGGAGGACAGCCACAAGTTTCTTGATGGATCAAATTAAAGATCACAGGGCAGATGACATCTCTCTCAAGCAGTGAGAGCACTGGTTGTGGAAAGTCAACAAGCTCAGTGGACGCACTCATTTGGCTTTGTTCTTTCCTCTGCCAACAGGTAGTCCCTCCAAGTCTCTCTGGCCGCCTTTTTCATCCAGTGACTTTGGAGATTCCCCCTACTTTCTCTTACTGCAAAGTGGAGGACCTTGCCCGTGGCAGAAGCTGCATTCCGGACTGCAGGTCGTCTCTCTGTCCACAGCCTGTCCGTCCTCCGTGCACTTACCTCTTCTGGCAGCGGAGCTCAGGAGAAACTGTTGCCCCCAGCAAGGGTAGGATGGGATAAGCAGGGATGTAGGAGTCTGAACGTAACCAGCCAGGAGGCCAGAGAGGATTCACTAGACAAGATTTTTGATACTGTCTTCCAAGATGCAGAAATTCTTCTACAGGTCAGAAACCCAGTATCCATCTAACAGCACCTGGGAATCCTCCAGCCCAGGGTGGTTCAACATCAGCAACGATGGCAAAGATGCTCCAGTTTTGGACCGATCTTGTAAACCATGCTGACACTGTATTGCTGGCTTCTGCCCCAAATTCCACCCCATCCACATGGACAGGGGCAGCTTCCAGCCCCACCCCACTCCCCTGACAAGCAGGTGCTGTTAAGCACTTGCCCTGCAGAGAGGCAGGAAGAGGCTGTCGAATGTTAGCACAACATGTTACCCAAACAGCAGCTCATCTGAAGAAAAGCTGGTAGGCCAGAGGTGGCCTGGAAGTTGCCATTTGGACCATGCTAGTCCAAGCCTTGTATCTGACATAAAATAAGAAGGGGAATGACAGTAGTCATGAGTAGGTATTGTCTTATCTTATTACCTGCCCCAGAGCACTGTGGTGTTTGCATCCCTTCAAGGGCCTCAATATATTCACTCCCCAGCCATTCTGCATATGTCCTCCTCTCTTTTACTGGCACGATCTCAACAGCAGAATCCTTAAAGATCAAGTTTTTTCCTTGAAAAGTTGAAGAATCAAACATTTTGAATCCATTTTCATTGCTGCTATTTCCAAAGTAGACCTGAAAACAATGAAAAATTTTCAGTATTTTGCAAGATTAAGTGCCATGTTCCTCTCGTACAACATGAAAGACAATAGGAACTGTTTTGTAGATGAAAAGTTCATACAAAATTGCAGAATCTCTACTATGCATTTGCTTTTAGACGCTCCAGTAGATTAGATACAGAATTCTGCCATTGGCAATTACAAGAACACCATTTGTGATTTTGTTTTTTTAGTTACTATCTGGAAAGAGCTGTATTTTAAAATAATTCTTCTGTCTAAATATTGTTGTGTAATATAGGGTTTGGCTGCACAAGAGTTACAGAAATGACTGAAGCATAGCATGGAGATAACTAATTTAAAAGCAGTCCTGGGTAGCTTCAGTATTGACAGGAACCTAGCTGTGGAAACCACGCATGGTCTGCCTAGATGGTTTACCACGTATGTGGCTGCAGCATAAATATACCCAGCAATGTTCTGCTGCATTCCTAGGAAAATTCCAGGACGGAAAAGTGTTAGCATGTACTCTTATTTCTTGTAGACTTCAAATTCATGCAGTTTGGGAAAACACCTTAAGCTCCAGGAAAATTACGACTGAAACCAGTGGCTGGGCAAAAAGTTGAAATCCCTTGTGCACCAGGGCGGTTTTACCAGGAGAATTACACGGGTTGTATTTTACCTTCTCCGTCCCGCTCCAACAACAGGGCTCTGCACAGTGCGCGTGCTGCCAGTCCCATGATGCAGGGGACATAATGCGGCAGTAAGGTCCTGTTGTCTTTATCCTTGGCCTGCGTTAGACCATACGTAATTCCCCCATAGCATAAACGGATTATTAATACCTGGGCTTTGTCCAGTAGTCCATATAGAGCAAAAACGCTGGTATCTGGGTGAACCATAATGGCCTGAGCTGGCACCCGAGCCAGGTGACACTCAGCAAACTGGGTGACTTCAGCACGGGCACCATTTGGACACAGTAACTGGAAATCACTGGACTTCAAGTTTTGGGCCCAACTATCAGTATTCTTACCTGAAAAAAGAAACTGGTCATTGTCACTCATGGAATGCTTTAGAGCAAAAAGGTTCTAGAAAAATTACTGAATTATAATAAAGAGATACGTAAAGCTAAGTACCATCTGTGTTCTCAAACACTGTCGAGTGCTTCACAAAGGCCACATCTCCAGAGTCCTGTGCCAGGCACCTTTAGGAAATGATAGATAAAAATTAATTCAAAGCATCTTTATGTGAACCACATTTTTTTCTAATGACTGACAGGTTTAGAATTCATTTTTTCTTACATACATTCCTGCAAACAAATGCACTGGACCCTAAGGTAATAAGCAAAAAAAGAGAAATGAAGCATCTTGAAAGGAGAAAAAACCAACATCTTTGCGAAGTATTAAAAAAATTTCTGAATTAAGCATTTTAAGAGAGGAATACAGCTGAGATTTTGATTAAAAACAGTGTGAGAAACAACAGAAAAGGCCAGTATTAGACGAGCAAAGAAACAGAAGATATATTATGTGATACTCAATGCAGTATTCCCCATCTGCTAACAGTCGCTTTCACTCCTTTTTAAATCACGTACAAAGTACATGTAATTAAGACTTTTTTTTTTTAATAAAACAATTTGAGTGCATAACCCAAGAGTTTATCAGATTCTGCATATGTGCATGTGTGCACACTCACACGTATACTTTTTTTTTCTTGTTTCTTTCCAAGTTAGAGTGACCTTGGTGCTCGCACAGACACTGCTTTTACAGCCCTGTACACTGGAGATACCTAGTTACTCTAACTGCAGTTTCTAATGGTACTGTTCCAGAACTAAGTTCAGGTTCCTCTAATTTTCTGTAGCAGAAGCAGCCCAACATGCCAAGGGCACCCTAAAATCTCCCCCTCTCCTACGAGTGTGGTATCCCATTACAGAGAGTTTCAAGGTGAGGGTGTAGAACAACGCACTTTTACCAGCATTTGCTATTTCCCATGTTATATTGTGGTGTTGTCTAGCGCACGATACAACAGGCACCACAGACTGTTAGGAGATTTTTGCTAGGCTTGAAATACGAAGTCAGCAGATAGAAGAAACGCATGGCACTTGCTTCAGACAGCAAGTAATACATAAATAAAATCAACCTCAAATCAGAGAGCTGGCTGAGCTAGGAAAGAGATCTAACTTCCCAGGTATTTTGGGTAGTGTGTGCTGGCAGAGGATCTGTGGGTAGTAGAGCTTAGTGGTGGTACCTTGTAGTTTTTTCTACAAGTGTTTTCAAGAAGCATTTCCTAAAACAAGACCATTAAACCCACCAATCAAGAAGATGTAAAGCTGTAGCTGAGCATGGTTTATGTAGTACAAAATGGGAGGGAAAATTATTATTGCTAACAGCTACCAAAAATACATGTATTTCACATGTACCTGGTTTAACACGAGCAGTTATAATCAAAGTTCTTATCACCATGTGGCTGACACTGTCATGCAGAGAACAGAAGACTCAGTGCTGTTGGGTGCATTCCCCATCAGAAAAGGCTATTCCCAATAGATTTTTCAGTACTCTGCACAGTTTAATTTGCCCCAGGCAGTGGGATATACACAAACTGAATGACCTCTCATACCTCTAGTCAGGTTAGTCTGAAGATACCCAGAGTTGAAGGAATCTGGAAGTCTGAGGCTGAATTTTAAGGTCCTGTCAGTCACCTTCCATAAATCATCCTTCTTTCAGAGAGGATCACCTAAGTATCACAGCCAGACCCATCCCTACCTTGCAAAAGGTTGTGACCCTCCATTTTTCACCCAAATCCTAACATTTAAAACACCTAAAACTTTCCACATCACTCGATGAATTAAACATCTTCTCTATTAAAAAAAAAAAGTAGCGATCTCCATATAAAGTTTGGGCTGTATGGGCACTATTATCAAATGCACAACCTCAGAATACGGGCAAGGCTCATACAGCCTGTAACAGCATTTGTTGCTTATTCATTTGGTGACTGGTAGCTAGCTCTGTTAATCTGTGAAGTACAGCTGAGGATCTGGAGTTTGCCTGCAAGGCACGTACCACAGCAGAGCAGCTGGACGCAACTAAATAGATTTGCAAAAAGTAGTTATCTAAGTCTAGCGCTTCAATATTTACCAGGCAGCTGCTGTTGAAGGCTCCTCCCCTGAAGGAAAAAGGCCGCTCACTGGCAGCTCTCTTACATGCACCATTGCCTTCAGAGGTTGGAGTCAGGAAAAGGAAGTGCTACTTCCATATCCAAGAGTTTCACAGTCTTTCCGTATGGCCCCATACGTAGGTGTCCGCTGTTACACAAAGTATTTATTCCATTTTACACTATTTTCCCCCTGTACCTTTAACACACCTTGTTTTGAAGAGGATTTGATATTTGAACATTGGCCATAGTTGTTTGTGTTGTTAAGAAACCTACCTTCACATACAGCCACCAATGAGTAAGGACAGTGAAGACCCACTCCTGGCTCCCCGTCTAGCCTGCCACTCTCAGCATGGACTTACAGCAGCCACATTTTGGCTACTATTTGCCTGCTTCCCTGCTAAAGCTCTTTATGGATGACCCGACCATTCAGAGTGGCAGACTGTCTGTCACACTAGATTAAAGCAAGACTGGAGACGGATGACAATCCACTTGGTCCTCACTAGGAGGGTGCCTGTTGCTCTGTAAACAGACATATGGATTTGGCTGTTGGTCATCTGGTTGGCTGCAGGCCAGGAAGCTGGCAAAAGGCTTTGACATGATCCAACGTAACGCCTTATGACATACCTGTATTGCTGAAGACATCTGGGGACGCGCGTCCCACTTCATTTACGGCACGTGCCATCTCACTGTAGCAACAATACCCGCTTTTTGCTGACTGGGATGGAAAACAGTTCCTCCTTGCACTTTGACAAGCTGACAGACTAAATAACAACCATATATATTAATTACCTGAAGGCTCCGCTGTAGCTGTAATAACGTTCTTGGCTACTTGCACTGCATTTATTGTTTCCACTATCATCTCCAATACATAGCTGGCAGAGTTTTGATGGGTAATTGTCCTGCTTAGCTGAAGGCACACAGCTGGCAGAGAAAAACTCACTCACAGCTGGGGAAAGACAGACAAACCAATATAACGAGTGAAAAGCATGAGCTCTTCACAAGAAAGGTAGTTACACTGTCATGAAGTTATAACCAACACAGGTTTCAGTAGAACACTAGAAACACGAGTTACAGCTGCCTTACTGGAATTCACAAACTACAACTTTTAAAATATTTTCAAAGCACTATTTAGCTGATTATGTAATGAAACCAAAGAGCTTCCTGGGAGATAGGAAATAGGCAAGCAAAATTCGAATCCGGAGTCCTATGGTCATAGATCCTTTGCTTGTTGTGCTACATTGCTCCATTACTAAATACAGTTTGAAAATAAATGCAATAAAATTCAGGACAGGGATACATCATTTACTGCAATGATATCCCAGAGCTGGAAGTACCACCTAGAGGAGGTACGTCTGTATAGACAATGTGAGTTTCTGTGACTATCCTATTATTGATATCTGACTTGGGTCAATATCCTCAAGCAAAAGCTGAGACAGCCAGGTATGAAAGCAGGATTTTCAAGACCGTATGATAAGCTTAAAGTTGATGAAATACAAAAAGCAACAGACTTCAAATGCATTTCTGAAAACTGGAGTAAACTTTGGCAATTTGATACACTGGAGGCCAGGGCTGCCGCTGAGATGGATCTGGACAGGCTGGAGAAACAGGCTGACAGGAACATCAAAGTTCAACAAAGGCGAAGGCAGAATCCTGCTTTTAGGATGGAGTAAGACCATGAAAGGCTGGGGGCTGGCAGGCTGAAAACCAGCTCTGTAAAAAAAGGACCTGGGGATCCTGGAGCACAGTAAGTTGACCAAGAGTCAGCAGCGTGCTTTTGTGCCAATGAAGGCTAATGGCACTCTGAGTTGTGTTAGTGGAGCACCGTCAGGGGATGTGATGATTCTCCTCTGACATCTCTGCCAAGTTTTGAGCTCCCAGCGTTAGAAAGACATTGACATTCTAGAGCAAATACGGTGGAAGGAGAGTAGGATGCTCAGAGGGCTGGAGCACATGACAGCGCTTACCAGGCTGAGAGCTGGGTTTGGTCAGCCTGGAGATAAGGTAACTATAACAGTGTATTGCTGTCTTCATTTGCACAGTGCGTTTTTCAAGAAGACAGAGCCAGATCCTTCTCAGAGATGCAGAGCAAAAGGATGAGAAGCAACAGACCCAAGTTACAAGAAGGAAAATTCTGATTAGATACAAGAAAAAAATTCTTTATACCAAGGACGGTCAAATACTGGGACAGGGGTCCAGAGAGGTTGTGTGTAATCTCCATCCTAGGAGTTACTCACAACCTGCCTGGACATGGCCCTGGGCAATCTGATCTAACTGGACCTGCTTTGAGCAGTCGGCTGGACTAGTTGACCTCCACAGGTCCCCTCTAACCTAAATTAGCCAATGATTTTGTGATAAAATACTTTCGTGTTAGGTGTAACATTCTCAGTATGACCCCTCCATTAGTCCACTCTGGTAGCAAACTTAAAATTTCAAATCGGTACATTAAAAACACAACACCCCTTCACAAACAGATAAGCTTAATATAGAGGTATGAAGTATCAAAATTACTTCCCTAATGAAAGTTTATAATTAGACTGTTACTGTATTTTTGATATATAGTACTGTTGTCTTACCCTGAGGAATATTACAGTCTCTGGTCTTGATAATGCCCCTCTTAATTAGGATACCAATGGGGATATTCCATCCAGCGGTTCTCCCCAGTCCTGTGTGGCAGGACTTCTTCCCTTTCAGGTCACTGATGGTGAACGCATTGGACAGATTTCGTTTCACTAATGCCACAGCATAGTATGCGTTGCTGTTGTCATCAGCTTGCAGAAAAAAAACAAAAGACATTTCAGCTTCCCGTCAGCATTCCCACTGCTTAATGATCATCTACAGATCCATTACACTTATCTGGTGCCAACTTCAATTGCACCAACAATCGGCTAGTCAGGAAGCATGAATGTACACGTAACTACTATTCACTGCTACTACTTCACAATGTTGCATTCACTTATAGCCTGTATACTGGTACCGCTGTGCACTTCAGCTGAATAATCTAGAGACAAACACGAAAGTGTTCTCGTTAACACCAGCTCTTATAAATACATCCTTCTGAAAAACAACATTTGGGTCATTAGTGATTTAGCAAAACTGCTTTAAGAAGTTATTTTTATGTGAAAACCTCAAACCTGTATTAAATTTTCCACAAGTTTTGCAGCATATTGAAATTCTGCCTTAATGACACAGTGGACACAAGCCCTCTTTTCATCAGTGACTCTGAAGCAGCCACACTGACAGGAAGAATTTGTTTCTAACTAGAATCTACTGTGTAATTTCTGTATTTTTGCTTCTGTTAAAAATATTTTGATTTTGTGAATACTAATTTTTTCCATTGTAAATACTTTTTTGCAGAATTGAAAAGACAAATAAAGAGGTACAAGACTCAAAATTGCCAAAGACTCAACCTGGTCCTGCAGCAGGACAGATGAAAGTTGCCACAAACTCAGTGTAGGAACCCATCCCATACTTATTTCCTCCTCTGTCCATGATGTGAGGATAATAATTCTCATTTCCTTTGAAAACAGCTTTCCCAGCAGGGCTAGGGAACAGAGGCTGTGCTTTTAGAGCTGTTTCCAAACAACCTGAAAAAATAAGGTCTCTGTTTATGTTTCCTGACCTTCTTACCAGAGTAACTTTCTCCAGCAGCTGGTACGAGGCCATATGTCTTCCCAGCTGTGTAAATATCAGCTCCACCCAGAACTACAGCATCACTTTCCTTTTTCTGAAAAATAAAATAAAATTTAGGATTTCTGTGAAAAAACAGCAGATACCTTCCCTGCTACAATGATGACACCTCTAGCATCACACTTGTTGCATCTCAAAGGGCAAGTCTGACAGCAAAAGAGCAATACACTGCTAAAAAAACCCAAACCCTAAACCTGCATAAAGCATCATCAGTGAAATGGGGACAGGAGATTTCACACATACAGGCTTGAGCTAGATGGGCAACAATGCCCTCATCACAACTGAAGATCATCAGGGTTCAGGCCCATCCATACCATGTGAGCTACAGTTCACCTCCTTGAAATCCAGTATTCCTAGTGGTCACCCAAGTGCGTGTACCTCTGATCCCAGCAGAGAGCAGCTTGCGTTCATGTGGTTTATCGCACAAGGGTTGTAGCAGCCTACCTGGATCAGCTCCATGCACTGCTCCTTTGTCTTGGCTGAAATACACTGAATTGCTGGTTTCAAATTCTTTTTCTTAAAGGCAATGGCCATTTCACCACATTTCCAAATCTCCTCAGTGGATACAACACACCAGTTCAGGCTTTCAGGCAATGCTGCACAAAATTGGAAAGCAAATACTACAGTCCACTTTCTTTGTAATAGACAAGGAGGGATACACACTGCCCACTGCCACATACGTACCATCCATGTTATTAAAAATGTTTACTTCTGTGTTTCTCTCCATCTCTCCAGCTCAGACTTACACCTGACTAAGAACCACAGAGCTCTCCAGATTGGTGGTATGTCCACACTGCAAACCTATCCATAGCAAAGGAACAAGAACTCCTACGACTGCTGACCATTAAGCGCAGCCATAATGTGTTAGTTGAGTGCAACAAAAAACCACCCTGAACACAGGCTTCCTCATACCTGACAGTCACTGAGCAACCCCCAAAAAGAGACAAGTCCGGGAGGTGGGGGGCTTTGCCACAGCACAGAGCACATCTGGGAGGCTCAGTTGCCATGATTATTAAACTTCTTAAGGCAGCGGTTCTTACAACCTGTGTTTCTGACTTTGCCAGAATGCACATCAAGTAATTTCTACGTTCTTCCGATAGTCTAAGACTGTAACACTTCAATAAAGAGCAACTGAGGGTTTCTTCAGCTTCTGGAGGAAATTCTCTGCTAGGAATCCCTTCACCCATTCTTTATAGACTACCTGAGGATTTACACAGCAACACGTTACTATTTCCCCTTGTTAGCAGGTAAGAAATGGAGTACCAGGTAGCAGTAGCAGCTTACCAGATTAATGTGTCTCATACACCAGAAAGGGTAGAAAATGCCTGCATCTTAAAACACAAAGTGGGCCAATTTGCACAGAAAGTATTCTGCAATGTGATACTGTTTCTAGGTCAAAAAGTGACCTTTCTCCATGCTCAAAGATTAGACTGGCATCTTGCCATAACCCTCCAAGAGTCAGAAGAAAATAAAGTAGAATAAAGATGGTCTTTTATCAGCTATCTTTGTTCTTGGTTATGAATAGGAATCTAAAGACAACTTACTGTTGGGGTCGCAGCTCAGAGCTTGCATGGCATGAAGATACTCATCACCCAGCCATGCCTGGTAATTCTGAGCTGTGACTGCAACGAGCTCTGTGGTGGAGTCTCTGAACAGAAGATTCTGGGCACTGTAGGCTGCGGAGTCAAACATCTGAAACTTGGTGCCTACCCCATTAAATCTTTGCTGCAATGTTAAAGAAAGAAAAGACACACCTGTCACACATCCCTCTACCTGGGATGTGTGGCATCCCATACCCCTTCAAACCCCACAGAGCTAAGGGTGCCCAGATATCCTGTCGTCAATTCAGCTAGATGGGTGGGAGAACCCCTCTAAAATGCAACGCACTGATGAAAAAATGGTGTCCTACTTGTCCCTGGTTCAGGAGCTGGAAGACAACTGTCCCATCTGTGTCAGGCCGCACAACCACAGCACGAGCTGGGACTCGGGCCAGGTGGCAGGTTCTCCACTCTGTCACATCAGCTGTGTTGCCGTTGCGGCACAGAAGCTGGAAGTCCTGGGAGCGAAGCCGCTGGGCCCACGAAAAGAGACTTCTTCCTGAAATCAGACGGAACATGCTTATGGAACAGACATCAGGTGGGGCTGATGCTTCTGGCTCCACGTCTGCTCTAAGCATGCACATGTGGAGCAGAACACACATCTCCTGAGCATCTCTGAACTATTCCTGACCGCACAATAGATCCCACGCATCTACGTGTTCCTTTAGTCTTGTATCTCTGGGAAGACAATAAACAGCTTAACACTTGTGAGACTGCATTGACTGTACTGGGGTCTGCAGCAGTATCAAGAGCATCCCTAAGTCTAGGATCACATGCAACATTTTTTGGTTTTTTCCCTGTAAATGGTGGTCAGACAGGCCCATGACATTAAAGTAATGTTATGCTCAAGGTAGACTTCACAAAGTGCCAGATAGGGCAGACCACATCTTGCTAACTTTCTGCTAGGCTCTGCTGAAATCCCTGAGTAGGCAGGAGCAATGTAACAGCCCAGGTCTGTATAAAACTAAGAGTTTAGTGCTGCTTAAGCTCTCTTTCCAGAAGAAGCTTAAGATTCCACCTCTAACCTTTACTGAAACTATCAAGCATTTAAAAAAAAAAAAAAAAAAAGGTTCAATGGGTTTCCCTGTTTCCCTGGGGAC
>NW_008795629.1:1042767-1052206 GCF_000699145.1 Aptenodytes forsteri
TATCAAGCATTAAAAAAAAAAAAAAAAAAAGGATCACATGGACTCCTCTGTCTCCTGGTGCATACATCTGTGGGTACATCTGGTTTCACTATTAGAGCATTTTTTGCTGATTCCTCAATTCAAAGTAAATCAAACATTTGACATTATACTGTCATTACAGGCACCGTACTTCAGACCTTGCAGCCACTATTCAACAAGCTTCTGGATTACTCACCATCTGTATTTTCAGGCACTGTGCTGTGCTTCACAAAAGCGACTTCTCCAGCACCTTCAGCCAAACACCTAATAAATACAAATCCAACCACAAAGATGCATCACAAAGCACAGCTCCCACGCACTGGACACTGCCAGCTGACAGCCAGAGGGCTGCAGGCTATGTTCCATCAGCCACAGACACTGACCTATTTCCTTGTGCTGAGAGTTTTGCTCAAGGCAGAGACTAGTGGCTGTTAGAGCATGAAGTAAACTATCACTGTCATTTGGTGAACATGGACAACATGTTCAGTGCTGCCTGGGACAAACACCATGACCTTCTTGGTCCAAGTTCTCTGTCTAAGGCAGTCGCACATTCCTTTGGGGAATATGCAGAGAGGAGCAAGTGTTTCACATGAGCAAATTCTGCCCTTGCTCGGTCAATGCTATTACTCAGGGACTGGGAGCTGCAATACAGCACACAGACAGGAAGAAGGAAAATAAGGGAAAGATTGGTGTGCAAAAATGGAGGGCAGGGCAACTTGATAATTCAGTGCAACGAGGTGGGATGACTGAAATAGCTGAGTAGGGCGGCAGTTCAGCTCTCAGACTCCAAGGGTCATCAGGTTTTACTGGGAAAGATACAGCCTGCTGAAACACACACTCAGACTTGTGTCAACAGCTGCTGGACAAAGCAAACCGCAATGGGATGTCCCTGCCCAGTATAAGTGCTAAATATCCATTTGGTTTTAATACTCAGGTATTAATACCTGAAATAGTGGGTTTAGAATTACTTTTGTTCAGTCTCTAGGTTTAAAGCACGGTTGTCCTAACACAACAGCAGATTTTCTAACAAGATCAACTGGAAGTTCTCTAGCTTAAATTTCCTGTCAGTGAGGCCTGAACACAATGGCTATGGATAGAGCATAACAATAAGAAAAAGAGCCATGATTTTTACCTGAAAGCCCCACTGTAGTCATAGTATCGCTCTTGGGCATTTCGTTCACATTTGTTCTGCCCAGCTGAATTCCCTTTGCAGAGCTGACAGAGGGATTTGGGATAGTTTACGCCATTTGCTCCAGGAACACAGCTTGCATTGAAATAGTCACTTACAGCTAAATGTGAAATTAGAATGAGAAATTTTTAGCAATGAATAAACAAGATCCTACAATCTCATTTTAACACATCTACACAGTACATCTCTAAAAACATTTAGAAGGGATAAGACATTTTGTTCTTAAAAGATGGTTTCCAAGTTTAAAAAAAAAAAACCCTGCAGTCCTCATCAGACCTACGTTAGGTCTATTCCATCTTACAAGGAGCATCAAAGCCAAGGAACAAAACAGCAGCTAGAACCACACATTTCTGTCCACAGACAGGGTCCCAGGACCATACAGAAAGGCATTGCTGAAGAACAGATCTTTGCCCTGTACCTCTTACCTTTTGGAAGGTCACATCCCATTGCTGCCAGGCGCCCACTGTCAATTAGATAACCCACTGGCACATCCCAGCCTGCAGTTCGGTTGATGCCTGTGTGACATGAACTGACACCCTTCAAGCTGTTGATGGTGATGTTGGAGCTCTTCCTTACCACAGCCACAGCATAATAGGAAGTTCCAATCTCTGCAGCGTAGGGAGAGAGAGAAGCAAGCAAAGTAGCCTCGCAGCAGCATTACAGAGGTACACTGATTTGTGGCCTCTTGTGGCTCCCCTACCCCCAGGCAAGTCACATTGTTCACATCCTTGGTGAGAACATGCTGACTGTGAGTCAATGTCCTCCATTCTCTTTCCAGTGTGAAATGTCTTAGTTAAAGGCCACAGGCAATCTGCTCTAACTTTGAAGGTCACCCTGCTTGGAAAGGGAGGTGGGATGAAAGACATCCAGAGGTTCCTTCCAAGAAGAAATTTTCTATGATTCTAAATATATTTGGATTGAATTGAAACCAATATAATTAAGAGTAAAAAAAATTATTCCCCAGTTGTCTACTAATTTGCTCTTAATTTTGACACAGCATAGCAAGTTGATGCCACTGGAGCATCACAGCTGATTTCATTCTCTTTGTTTTACAGTTTGATATAACTCAGAGTCAAGAGTTTAGGGTCTGAAGTGACCATAAGGTCATTCAATCTGACTTTATTTAGATCAGAAATCATTAAATTTCATTCACTTTTCTCTGATTTGAGCTCATCAACTGACTAAAGGAGATAGCCAGCCTCTGGATCATGAGGCCCATGTGGTTTTGAGAAACTGAAGTACAGCTCCCTCACCAGGGTCATGATGTGGTTAACAGTGGGGGGGCGGGGGGCTGCTGCAGGTGATCCAAGTCCCTGTGGACCAAGCCCAACAGGCACTTCTGAGGATGCCTTGGCCAGATCACACCAAGACCCAGCTGCAAACCAAATCCAGCTCCATCTCACAATAGAGTGGTGGGACACCACTACCTGCAGACTGCTTCCAGAGCTGTTCCTTCCCCTGGGTCTCTGAAAGTTATGGAGGACATCTTCCAGCTCTGAACTACACAAACATGTTGATGCTGAGCCCTCAGTCAGGATGACAAATCACCACTGGATTACTGTCTCTGTCCTGAAAGAAACTCAAAGCTTAAGGACACCCAGAGAAGGAGCAGAATCTATCACTTCCTTTCTTCCAGCAGGTGATCATATACACTATTAAAAATAAAATCAAATTATTCTAATTTATGGGATTGAGAGATAAACCTAATAGCAGTTTATGCTTTGCAATTCATTAACTTATCTGCAAAGTATGGAACAGAGAAGACAGTAAACAGTGAGACAGTAAAAAAACCAAAAAACAAAGAACACCACCAAACCAAAACAAAACACCAAAACAAAAAACAACCCAACAAACCTATTACATGAACAGCTATTTTGACCTAACTGCTTCAGGACAGACTCTGCCACAGCCCTGCATCTCCTGTTTCCCTCACACATTCTGTTACGGGCAGGAACATCCAAGAGGGAACCTGACCATTACCTACTGTCCAGAGTCTTCAAGAGGAGGACCCCAAAATAAAATGGAAACAGTAAAAATGCGTAAGAAAAAGCTCGTATTAAGTAATCTAGAAGTTATTTAGTCAGAATATACCTTGATCATATACTTCCCCAGCCACAGGTTTCAGACCATGCTCCTTTCCAGCCTGGTAAATCAAACGGCCATCCAGTGTCACTGCATCTGCCAAATCATCCTGTGCAGACACAAGGGCAGAATACACGTTGAAGCTTAATTATCAGTATTTCTCAAAAGCCAGAGGCAGAGTACCCATGAATTTAAGAGAAGAGACCCCTTAATCTGCATTTGTAAGTTTTCTTTTCTCCAAAAAGTTCTTTTACGGGCACTCAAATTTCTGAAGAACAACTACCAAGAGGGATTTGAGAACTTCAGAACCGCCTTCCTTCAGAAATAATGCAGAAACCAGCCCTGGACCGTGATGGCCTCACTAGTCTTCATAGTCCAAAGGAATCTTAGAAACAGATCCTGCAGTTCTGTGATGAATCTTAAGGCCCACCAATTTGGAGTTTCATTCATGTCTATAGCTAGTGCCCCAAAGCTTGAAGATTTAAATAAAGTAAATATATTGTTGAGGTCATACACAGATAGTTTGAAGTAATGCCTTCTGGGGGTGCAAAATCTGAATGCCAAAGTGTACTCAAAAGCAACCTTAGCTTGTACCTCAGCCACACATTTTGGGAGAGGGGGAGCAGATGGCAGTGCATTTCAGAGAAGGTGGAAAGCATCTAAAAAGCCTGTCCCAAGTGGGAGAATACAAATGCGGGGCATCCACTGCTGGGAAGGTATCCAACTATACCATATCTTTTCAGCTGACCATAACACCACGCTGTCTGGAATCCTGCTACAGATGCAGGATTGCTCTGGATAGCATGGAATAGGATTTCCCACAGCAGCAAGGACTGGAGAACTGCTATACACACCTCTGATCAGCTGAACCTGGCTCTCACTGTGTACTGAACCTAGCGGAAGCCAGGAGAGGGCATCTTGCAGAGAGACAAGATACTGCTGAGAAAATAATCAGCAGCTTGACATTTTGCATTTCTAAGCTGATTCCAAGTTTCTTACCAGTTTGCTTAACCTCTGGTTTGGCACTGGAGGGAGTGATTTAGTTTACCCATCCCTTGGCAGTTTGCTGAGCACTGGTTAGGGCAGGGCTAGGACTATGCTGCCTAGTATACCACAGCAATTTCCCACAGGCTGAGCCACATAAAAAGCTTGAAAATTTTTTTAAGGGGTCATGTGAGAGCACAGGTAATACATTGATGTTGATACCTAAATCAGATTTCAAGTTGCCATGTAATTTGAAATATTTTACTTATTTGGCTCAAGGGAGAAAAAAAGATGATAATCATTAATTAGCTGAAACAATAGATGTCCTGAGAGTTGCTTCTCATGAATGAGAGCTGAACAAAGCTCCAAGGGAACCTGAAGAGGAGTTGGGGTTGGGAAATATTTGCATCTTCAAGAACAGACACAATCTTTCTGGAATAACCAGATCTGATTCTCCATTGGTGAGTGTCAGACCACAGGACGGCAGTTTAGGAATATGGCCTGTTGTTTCGAAGGGGCACCTGACAGTGAGAGGAAGAAGAGGAGGTGGGAGTTAGAAGGACCTTACCCCTCAGGGAGAACAAAATGAGCCTCTAGAATTGGTGGTGGACAGGAAACAGAGCAGATAAAATGGCAAGGGTTGGCCACAGAAAAAAAGGACTGTATTATGTGGACATATTTGCATGTGAGAGAGCACTTTTATGATTGGAAAGTTGAGCCTTTGAGCTCTGTTTAGCAGAAGAGCTTGCTATCAATAGCTTGTGTATAAGTAACAGTGCATAAATTACAGAACAAGACAGAAAAAATGCCTATTTAATGTATTTAATGTGAAGTAGTTTACAGGCTGCAGACCTCTCCTTTAAATGCATACAACTGCTGAGGTGGCGTATCAGCAACAGTGTGGGTATTTTATTTTTTTTGTAGCAAGCATTTGCCAATACATTTAACAAAAGCACGGGATTATTCCACGTATGATTTTTTTGATAAGTATATGTGCGATGGTAATACCCTGTTAATTATTTTCAGAGGGACTTCATTTCTGTGTGTCACAACGGTTGAGAATTACCTACAGAAGTGTTTGAAGACCTGCTGAAGAATAGCTCTGGTCACATTAAATATTGTCAGGTTCCCTAGTTTAATATTTAGACATTTCTCAATTTTTAAACACCTTCAAAGAAAAAGGTTCTTTTGCTTTATCCATGTGCTAACACATTCACAGGACTAAGTCCAAGTTATGTAGTGTTATAAAACAGCATATCTCTGCCTCTTCAGCCATTGCGTCCCACTCCCTTTTTGGTCTCAAAGAGCAGAGATCAGTGCGGATGCAGACTCAGGGGATCCACACTGTCCTACACAGAGCAGGCCGGCTTAAACATTTAGTAGATTATTAGCACAAGAAAAAAAAGAGGTCTCAAGGACAAAGCCTCATCTGAAGCCTTACAGTGACGATTCATTTTATCAGACAGCTAGTTACTCACGCTATCTGCCTGCAGGTTTCTGAGTTCAGCTAATCAAGTTTTATAGGAATCTAAGGTTTTAGATAGGTGCCTGCTGCTTGCAATGGCTTACAAATGCAATTCTGTGTGCACTGTATTTCAGAAGCAGACACTCATCAGCCCTTTTAATAACCTGCTTTGCAGAGTCTAACAGGTCTCCCTCTGTGGAATGCAGCAATAAGCCAAGCGGTTTTAAGAAGATCTGACATTAGAAAGTATTTCCCGTCTAATCCCAAGGTAAGATCCATGTATGTATCGATATCTGCTCCTATCATTCTTCAATACTGTCTTGATTCCCTCACTCAAGAACAGTATTTATCAAGAAGCAATGCGGTAGTTTTAGTAGTCAGGCAACCCTTCTGCTTCTGTTGACAAACACTACAACATACCAATTTCTGAAATTTGTTCCTTTTTTCTGGCCACACAACCACCTGCCTCATCTCCCTTCAAACTACTCTGCCGGGCCTCATTTCCTGGCTCTGAACCTCTTGTCCTTGACAAGCTGCATCTCCTCCACAAAACCCTGACTTTTGGGCATGTCTACACAGGATACACAAAGAATATTATTTATTAACACAGCCAGCCATCATCCCCTTCCCCCACATTCTGCCAGTGAAGACGACCACGATTACCTGCCTCCACATTTTATTCAATATCCACTTCTTGACTCCCACACCCTCCTAAGGAGGGAATTCTATTCCATCCATCAATTTGCAAAGCCACATGTTTACAGCCTTTAAAACCTTCCCCAGAGCCGTGCTCCTTTTGGAAACTGAGCACACTCTGGGCAGCTGAACTAATACAACTGGGTTTGCGTGCCCTTTGCTCACCCTACTTGCTGCTTTGTCTCTCTTTTGCACTCCGGTACTGGGAGATTTGATTTGGCTTTACACACCTCTCATCTGTATATACAGCAATTTCCATGATGGGACCCTGAAATGAGAGTTTGATCCAGAGTTTATGGAAATACAATCTACTTATAGGCTCAGCAGCACAGCTTTAACTACTGTCTGCATCTTATAGCTCCATCCCTTCTTAAATATCTGCTAAATGAATCTGACACAATTCCCAAATCAAAGATTAGCATTTGGGAGGAAATATTTAAGACCTTTGCTGTGTTCCTAATGGCTGGCCACCTGTGACTAGCCAAACAGATGACACAGGGCCATTCTGACATTCAGATTCATACGTACACCTCTATGTCTTTTTGAAAAAAATATATGCTTTGATTTTTCAGAGACATGAACGCCAGGAAGCATACGGTCAGCTGCCTGGATCATCAGACATTCACTGCAGAGCTGTGTACATTGCCACTGGATTGTTATTAGGCACATGGAGATATCGAATCAATGACACTGCTGTCACTCACAACTCACCTTAATCATCTGGGTACAGTTAGCAGCTGACCCCCCCTCTCTACAGTCCAGAGGGGGAAGGATGCCAGCCCCACCAAAGGCCTTACTCATGTTATTACACTTGGAAAGTTCTTGCTCAGAGATGGTGCACCACCGGATACGTTCCAGGCTGAGAGCTGCAAACACAACACCAAGAGAAAATACTGTAAAATGCATCGGTGCCTTTGTAACAGAGCTTACTATTTAAAGGTTCCCGAAGAGCCAACCTTTCATTCTGTTCCTCCTCCCAAAACGGAAAGAAATCAGGGCTCTTTCAACAGTGAGTCTTTAGAGATGGTTCCCACTTTCATTCAGATTAACATGAATACTGAAATTTTTTGGACTGGAAACAGGATAGGCTCAGACTCAGATACTGAAACCCGATGGCATGTTTCTGACATAAGAAATATGGGTACCACGGAATAGGTCAGGGCATCCAGACTATTCTTAAAACTTTGCAGAATACATCATCTTTTCTCGAGTCAAAAGTCTTTAAAATGATTATTTAAAATGATACGCTACAAAAACAAAGAGACTGTCCAAAGACAACTCTGTCAAGCATTGCTAGTTAATACCTGGAGTCCTGCCCCAGCCCTTTTTGGTCTGAATAAAACAACCCCAATCTTAGGCGCTCAAGAGCCCTGCCACTAGGTTTATTATGAAAACTAGAAAAATAAACTTGTCCCTTCAAAACACACTTTCATAAGAGGCCGTTTCCACAGTCACGAAAAGGGGAGGGCAGTTCCATGAATGAAAAGACTCAAGTTTAGTAGTGGAGATTCCATTAATCAGTGAAGAAAGGTGTCGTTCAAGCAGGCCCAAACGCTACCCTTCTAGTGCCAAAGCTACAAATATGTTGTTGCTTCCGTAAGGATATGTCATCATGCGCAAACGGTGCAGCTGTACATAAAATGCATATGCAAGTATGGTTTATGCTGATAAACAGGCACAGATCATTTTTGTAAGCAGGGGGCACCACATTCCATTGCTTTTCTACAATTTCGATTTTTAAGTTGGAGTCTCCTCTAAGTTATTTGTCATGTGGTTTTCTAAAAACTCCAACTGGCCCTCTACTTCCCCACCACTGCCACGCAGTTGAGATACCACACCTAACTTTGCAAGTTAAAATTACTCCACTAGTGCTCAATAGTAGCCACACACATTTTCTGACCTAGTGGCTGCAGACTAAACAAGATCACTGTTGCCATAAAGCTTGTTTTGCACCCGATTCTGAAACAGAGGGTTTGGCTTGCTGTTCCACTACAACTCGGAGCCAGCTCTACTGCTGTCAACAAACATTAAGTCAGACTTGGAAGGCTTACAGCAAGTTTTCATGGCAGCATGTGCTAGTAGAGGGAGAAACAACTGCCCACCTCCGAGTTGCAGGAATTTCGAGAACCAAGACGGTTAGAAGAAAGGCACAACAGGGTCATGGTACAAAGGCACCTCATGGAAACTTACACGTCTACCTCATCTACCTGGGTGAAATTTTCACCACTAATTTCTTGGGGCAGGAGGAAGAACCTAGGTTTTCATTGATAAAGGGGTTCAGGTTTTTCTTCTCCTAAACACAAGCAAATGGAAATTAAATTGGGGTCTCAGCATCTCAGTATGTATGGCTAAGTGCCATTCTTCAGCCTCAGCATTCTGGTTTTAGATATAAACCCACAGGAGATAATACATGAATGCTATGAAGAAATCATTAGCCATATAAACCTGAAACATGAAACAAAGCTTATTTGGCTCCATATTTCAGCCAAAATAGTGAAACAGCATGAATCTGTTGGGTTTTTTCCTCACTCATCTAAAAGAGGTAATTAATTTGTCCCCTTCCAAACTGCTAACCTTTGCTGTTACAGGAAAGCCAGATCCTGGGTGATTTCCCATTTCCTTCCTTACAATTTAACCCTTTTGTGGGCTTCAGCACAGACAAGGTCTGTAGTTAGCCTCTCTTCCTATTGCCAACCAAGAACATCTTAAAACAGCAGGTCAGTCTCTGAACCCAAGTTTATTCACAATTTTGGCCCTTCTGTATATCTGTAGATATGCATAAAGCATGAAATGGCAGGAGCTGGCAACTTCCATTTGAAATACACTCAAGGTCCTAAACACACATATAACTTTATCACTGGCAACCATCCAGTTAACTCCTCTGCTGAAAGTAACAGTACTACATTGTGTAACTTCTTATCAAATGGCTATTAATACAGCTATTAATACACTATCAAGGGCTTTCAACAGAAACAATGTAAAAAAAAAAATAATATTATAGGAAT
>NW_008795629.1:1052834-1059196 GCF_000699145.1 Aptenodytes forsteri
AATACACTGCCAAGGGCTTTCAACAGAAGCAATGTAAAAAAAAAAAGAATATACTAGGATCATTTCTTTTTGAAGAACTGCGGAGTGCTTCAGAAACAGCATCTACACCTCCGGTGAAATTAAAAGCATTCACCATTAGAATTTGGGAGTGCCAGGAGAATGCCAACATGTCGCACAGAACATAAGTGGAATAAGGCAATTATTTCTATTTTTACAAAATAAGTGTCATAGAACTGTTCACACTTGTGAGAAACAGACACCACTGAACCAAAAGAAGTAGATTCAGTGCTGAGGAAATACAACATTTGACACCAATGAGTGAAAACACATACATGGTGTTCAATACAGATTTTTCTACTCCTTTTCTATTTTTTCTATTATTTCTTCCTATTCCTTTTCCTGGCCATATGAGATTGGTTCTGAAATGGTTCTAGTTTCCTTCTGCTCTCTCACATCACATACAAGTCAACCCCAAAGACACCATGCCACAGCAGAAGTTTTTGGAGGGCACTTACCAGCACGAAAGAAGAGAAGATAGAAGACATTTCTGGAACTCTTCATGGTGAAAATTTTGGTATTTGTGCTTTTTCCAGCCTTCAGAACCCCCAGAGATCAAGGCTCCTGCAAGTGTGCTCTCCCCAGCCTGCTCCTTGGTGAAAATCAGCAGCATTCAATTGCAGGCGCACTTTGTTCAACAATTTATCTTGCTTACCTTGGCACACGTCACCTTATAATGACTACAGGAAAAAAAAGCCTACCTCTCTTCACACCGCCTCTACACTTGTAAAAAAAATCAGACCAGGAAATTGCAAAATATCTGAGGCACCAATGAGGTTGTTACGGCTTTAGCACCACCTATAGACTTAGATAAACAGCTACACACCAACTCATAGGGGTAAGGCAGGGCTGTGTAAAGAAATCCTCATTTTAAGTCTGAGTTCTATGTATTCCCTATGTGCTGGGGCTCAGGAAGCAAAAGTAGATTCAAGCCAAGCGCTTTCTCTGACAGAGCTGATGGTGACTTTTTTTGCCACATTCTCAGCACTGTCATGAATCCCGTAAAGCCATAACAAGAAACCCAGGCTTTTACAGTAGTGAAGGCTATACACTCTGCAGGTGGCTCAGTGGGTGCTAAGTGCACATCTCCTGAAATTTAATAGCAACTGCTATGAAATAGCTGAAGTAGTTTGATTTTTTTTTTAAGGTTCTAGAGGAGGCCCAAGAAGGCTTGTCTCTCCCAGAAAGAGTAAAAACTCTGCTGACAATAGCTCTGTTAAAAGCTGCTGTGACTTTTAGAGTAGCTTTCACAGAGCAACACTCATTTGTGCTGCCCTTTTCTTTATTTCTCATTAGTCAATGTACCCCAGCTGCCTGTAGCACTTTGTTTAGATAAAAGCCATTTAATGCTGCTTTGCTCTGCTGACTGCCATTTCTCAGCTCAGCACCCAGCTACCAGAAAAAGAACGTGTGCCGCCATGAATCCCCATGCACACATCTTTACCATCTTCTGAGAGCATGCACGAACAACACAACTGTATACATCCTTCAGATAGTCTATACATCTAGTAATGTTGCACAGATGCTTTCAGGAGTTAGTTACTTAGCTACTTGACTGCAATTTGGCCAGGCTGCTAGCTTTAACACCTACTAGCACCTGTAAGACAACAGCTGAGTTTAAGTCAATTAACTGCTATTTCAAGTGTAGAACTTCAAAAAACAGAGCATGACCCCTCCAGACCTCCTTCTTAAACAAAACCTTATGGCTGAAGTCTGATTCTAGCTACCTAGACCATCTGGAATTAGTTGTCCCTTTGTAGTCTAAAGTGCTGAAGAATGACCTGGCACCACCAAATTTCTGGAAGGATCCATTATTCGGATCCCTCCTGTGCCCTTCCCACTGGCCAGATTAACCTCTCAAGCCCTCTGATGCTTGCAGCAAGGCTTACATATAGATGCACAGTCCTAGCACCAGTTGCTTAAGACTGCAAAGGCAAGATTAGTTAAGAAGTGAATTCCGTACCAGGCCTCTCCTGTGGTTCTTCTGATCCTCTACGGGGCAAGTTCAGAAGGTAGAGGAGCAGCCTTTTCATACAGGAGGCCTACTCTGAATGCAACCCCCTCTAAACCATCACACAAGCACAGTTCATGATAATTTAGCTCATTTTCCTATTTTATTCATAATTCTATGAATATCTATGCTTTAAGGAGAAATTAAATTTCTTAACCTAATTTTCAGCATAATTTAGCAAAAATGCCTGCAAAGGAAATGATTAATGTAATATAGCTTAAAATAATAACAGAGAGCAGCAAATACTTCATCAAGCACGCTTCTGTATAGCAGTTACAAATAGTTGCGTTAGCAGGTGGGGAAGAAAACCCATAGTGCCTTCACTGGGCCAGCAAAGGTAGGGTAGTAATGCATCAATGTAACACCATTTGGATTTCCTAATTACTCTAGTTGTTAAATTGGAAGCCTTAAGAAAAGTACACGTATTGTAAAATGTATCTTTAAAATACAGAAAGTAAAGTGTACCCAAGAATCAAAGACACATCAGCACCCAATACTGGAAAAATGCGATCCAGAGAAACAGCAATTAATGCAAAACCCTAAAAATTACAAGATAAAACAAGTCAACTAGGAGCATCAGGGCTGCCAGAATCAACTTTTCTGCCAGGGCTCAAGAGCAACATCTGAAACAAACAAAACCAAAAATGCAAAGAAGATACCCCAGAGTCCTTTGGGTTTTCTTGAGCCGAGACTGGTTTTCACTCCAGCATGACAACCACGCAAGGTAAGTACTATAGACTTCAGTCTAAGTGTAGTATTCAGTGACACCTAGCTAGTACAGGACAAATTCCTGGGAGAAAAGTTCTGTGGAAGTTATTCAGACATTCGAATATATGAAAGAGTAATTCCTCACATATCTACTCAGCTGAACAGGAACTATAACTCTTTTTCTGATGGGTTAAAAAAAAAAAGAGGTAGGAAAAATTAAAATATATACAGTATAGAGATCTCAGACATTATTTTTGTTTGCAGATTTGATAGCTGAGATAAAAAAATATAAGGATCTAAAAGTTGGTCTGTTTTAAGATGTCTCACCATACACCTCAAATAATCAGTGACTTTCAAAGAGGTAGACTATAGTAGATTTTTAGCTCCTTTAAAAATTTGTAACATTATTTATCAAAAGTTGCATCAATCTTCTAAACTTTGCACTTCCATAGACAGAAGGAGTCTAAGAAAGACAGCACATCTACTTCACAAATCTAGAAATACAAAAACTATTTTGGGCCCTACACCAGCAGCTTACACTTACTGTAAGTCTTACAAGCATGCCACATAACACCAGCAATATTTGTGTCCCGAATTTAAACCTGCATTTAACGCAATAACTTCACTGGCCCCACTCTGGTCACCAGTGTTCCTCTAACACATTATTTTCATTTACAGTCTGAGCCAATTATTTTCAAATGCTACAACATCTGTATTTCTTTTGATTAAAAACACACTTGACAAATATATTGTACAATAAAGTTTATTAGCTGTTCTCCTCTTTCTAACAAATGGAATGGATAGTGTTGATAATTCTTTACAAACCAAAGCTAATTTGGTTGTGTGACTGTCCCGTGACTGCCATAAGTACATCCCTCTTATAAACAATCAGTTTCAAATAAGCAATGGCAGGTACCAAGTAATACGGGAATTAGAATTTTGTTACTGAAGGTAGTTCCATGTTTTGGTACAACATATTTATAACATTCGGCACAGAAGTTTGTGCATTGCAAATGGAAGATCTTGTGCCTATGCAATCCGAGATGAACACGTACAGAAAAATCAAATGTGTTGTTGACTCTGAATTCTCCCTTTGGTTAAGACATGCATATTACAAGGGGTGGGCGGGGAAGACAAACACCTGAAATCCCGTAGAAAAGAGGAGAACTTGCACGTTTTTTTTTTTTTTTTCCTGTAACTAATATTCCCTGGACTTTATGCCCAGCCACCATAGCCCGTTTGATTTCTTGTGATTAAGGAAGGTAAATTCTAATTTGTATTTTTATTCAAAACAAAAACCTAGGAGTAGGTGGTAAAAGAAAAATATATATTTTTTATATATATATTTATACGTGTGCGCAACTATGTAAAGAAAATAATTCCCATAGTTACAGAGTTTAGTTAAAGAAAGTTTAATATATATATATTTATTATAACAAAATAGGCAGTTATTGTGGGTAAAATATTCATTAAAATCTGACCCCTAAGAACACACACATTTTTAGGCTACGAATCACTCTCTCATTGCCCTAATGACCATCTCTGCAGCTGTCTTCTGTATTACTGCCAATGGAAATTTGGCATTCCTCTGAAAAATACAAGGTTTCCTAACACCTAAACATATTTTAGGCTCAAAAAGTGTGATGACCATTATCTATAAACAATTTCTCTAAGACACTATAAATAGTGTTTCACGAGGAAGATTAAAAACATTACACATCTTTGTCCCTAGCAATTTTATTGGCAAAAAATGAAAAAATAGATTATAAGAATATCCATATGAAATTATGAAAATGAATATCCCTTAAGGAGTAATTGGGAGTTAATGAAAATGTTAACTCAAAATTTGAAAGTTTCTCTCTAACTGCCTGGAAAGAAAGAAAAAATACTGTAAGAATAGAATTTAACTCAGAAAATAAAACCTGCAATTGATTGCCCTGACCAAACCATGCTATTAAAGTTAAGCGTGCAAAGTTACTCATGATTTACAACTTCCTTGAATACAACTTTTCTTTCAATTGTTAGGAAATTTTAAAAGAATGTCTATAAAGCTTTTTTGAAAAATCTTTGAAAGTTACTTTCCCTTAAACATTAAGGAATTTTACCAAGCAATTCCCTCCCACCCCCACCCCAAACTAACAGCTGGTCAGGCCATTCCACTGTCATGTTTGAAAAATGGCAAACCAACAACACACAATAATACAAATTATTTAAACTAAGAGAGACACCAAATGTAAAGCATTATGGGAACTGCAGAATGTGATGGTTAGGGTATGAACCACGCTGGAAAGAACTAGAGGCAGGCTCCACTGGAAGGGCTTAGAGTCGTCAGATGTAGCAGGTGATGTCAGTTAGAAAAATGAAAAATAAAAATCTGTTTTCATAATTTTTCCTTTGCTGGAACCCAGATGTAAGGCCCAGACTGTTCCTCTATGATCTGTTTCACTTGGTTGTAGATTTCTTCCAGTGTGTCTCCTTGGACAATAGCTGCAAAACATAATGTGGCAATCAGCAATCATCCTTCCCAACTCTGTACAGAAACCAAGATGTTCCAAGCCAAGCTGTTCTTTTTTCTCAGAGTGGCAAGAGGATTTTACATCACTGAAGGATCAGACACCCACTGGGATTTCTGGTTTCTGCGCTGGAGTGAAGCACATTGTTGATGGTATTGCAGGACACACAAAGCACCATCTCTCTCACTCAGAGGCTTGGGGTTAGGAAGTGGTTTTCCCTTTACTGCAAGTATACACATACAACTGAGGAGTGTTTTTTGCTTTTCCTAACCACGTTAGACTTTGTCTGAGTCAATTCACATCCTCCACTATTCTTTTTGGTCCAAATTCCACGTGTGTTTCCAACACAACAAGGCAAGACAGAGTACAGAGCTGTGTCCTCGTGCCATCAGTCTGAGGCCTGGCTTGGTGTAATGCAGACTGGTGAACTCCTCAGCTGGATCCTGAAACTTCATAGCAAGGCTGGCTGACCTTGGGATTTCTACCTGCTAGCACTAGCTTTGCTTTTGGCCAAAAAGAGGGGGAACTCATGGAGTTTGTTGCCCAGCCAATAGATTCAAGTTTTATAGACAACAGGCTTCCTTATATAGTTAAAAGTGCAATTTATATTCAGATGGTGTGAGTTAGATATATTTTCTCCAAGGCTAGAAAATAATTAGAAATGAGCCAATATAGATGTGTTCTGACATATCAGAGTAAAGTATGGTCTGGTGAGAATGAGGATGAAGTTTTGAGCTGTTCTTGCCACACTTTAGTCTGAAAATGCAATCACCATGAGACAGCAGCTTCTTTTTAATTAGGATTGCCACCTCAGTGTTGATAATCCAAGAAACAAAGTTTAGCATGAAAGGTAAGTGTTCGCATGGAAGGGCGTGCAGGGAGGGCACCTCTTCGAAGGAGAGGCATTCCGCAGGCCAAGTGGGGGACTCGGCATACACATAACCCAGCAACTGGGCACAGGTCAAGGGCACTCATCCTCCCTGACCCTCAAGGCAGAATGGTGGGCACTCGTGTGAGAACAAAGGCCGCGGCTCCAGCTGGGGGGTCTGCACCATCTACCCCAGCGGCGGCCG